>NW_009596924.1:0-1340 GCF_000690535.1 Cariama cristata
GAGTGGGAGGAAGGCAGGGCAAGGAATTTAGGTGTCTGCACTTTTTTTTTTTTTTTCGGTTTAAAGTGCTACTTTTGTTTCCCGTCGCGATTCTCTTCCCTCCTTTAATTCGGGCGCTCGCTCCTCTGCGTTAAGTGCTGACGGGGGGGGAATTTGCGTTTAGCAAAGCAAGAAAAAGAGGGACCACAAAGGCTCTTTGGACTTCGCTGGGAAGGTATGACCCGTCGGGGGTTTGCATCGCCCTTTTCTTTCTTTTTTTTTTTTTTTTTTTTTTTTTTTTGTGTGTGTGTGTGTGTGTGTGCACCTTTAGGCTGGTAACTCTGGAAAGAGAAAGAAGAGTGTCCAAGTAAACATTTGACTTTCGAGAGGACTTCCTCTGGGTTGGACAGCCAAGGTTTTCTAGGTGATGGATAAAGTCTTATCCCAAGGACTACGGTGTTTCCAGCTATTGTTCTGACTGCAGCCTTCAGACCCCAGACGTGAGGGTTTCGACCAGGGAACACCATTATTGCCATTTTCTCCTCCCCTCCCCATCTGACTTTTTATGAACTGCTCCAACATAAATCTTCTGCTACAAGAGAGTTCCTATTTTGGAACCCAGTCGTTGAAATTCCAGGGAAGGAAAGAGAAAAAACAGTAATGGACTACTCTTTTTAAAGACTTCTCTGTAGGTGAAGCACTCTATAGGTTTCTGAATACGGATCTCCACTGACTTATTCGGAGTACCCAGGCAATCAGAAGTACCTCGGATTACGCAAGTAACTCCTCTGAAGTGCAAAATTTTGTTTTAACCTTAACTGGCAGCCAAAAAAAAAAACCAAAACCCTCACCCTGTTAAAGAAGGTCTTTGCACGTTTGTATGTTGAGCTCCTGGAAGTAGTTTTTTCCGACTCCCTGTGTATTGCCGTCTTTGCTTCGGTTGCAGCTTATTTTTCTTTAAAATGTAATTCCCTCGCACCCGTCATGAGATCAGCAGCAAATGTTGCAATCTGACTGGATTTCCCTTCAAAGGGAGTACAGGAAATATCTTCCATTTAAAACACTCCCTCAAAGTTACGGCCATAAATCACAAAGTTTAAAGACAAGCCGGTAGCAAAATGAAAATACTCAGCTGAAGTCCAGGGCAGCCGTCCTTATTCTGGGGTTGGTGAAGGGGAGGGAAACACACGGGGGGGGACACAAAGTGACGTTGGGTGACTTAGAGAAGGAATGGCTTCCGAACCGATGCCGAGGGAGATACGGAGAGACACAGACAGGGGACCAGGTAGGATACTCAGCAAAACTCACCAATTCTCGGAGGGCTGGTCCAGCAAATACGAGGCAGCGGTGGACTTTGAGAA
>NW_009596925.1:0-234 GCF_000690535.1 Cariama cristata
TCGCAGCCCCGAGAGTTTTTGGCATCCCCAAGGTTCTTTTTATTTCAATCCCTGGGGATTCCTTGGCATTCCCAGGATTTTTTTTGGCATTCCCAGGTTTCTTTGCAATTTTTTGGCCTTTCCCAGGATTATTTTTTTTCATATTCTTGGCATTTTCTTTTTGTGTCCGGGATTTTTTTTGCATCCCGGAGAGTTTTTGGCATCCCCAAGGATTAGTTTTTTACATCCCAAGGG
>NW_009596925.1:366-603 GCF_000690535.1 Cariama cristata
TTGGGGTTAAATTCTCAGGATTTTTTTGTGCCATCAGGGATTTTTTTGGCATCCCGGTGAGTTTTTGGCATCCCCAAGGGTTTTTTTTTGAAATCCCAAGGGATTTCTCAGCATTCCCAGGACTTTTTGGGCATCTCTGGGAATTTTTTGGTGTCGTCAGGGATTTTTTTTGATATCCCAGCAGTTTTTGGCATCCCCAAGGGTTTTTTTGACATCCCGAGGGATTTTTCAGCATTC
>NW_009596925.1:657-1408 GCF_000690535.1 Cariama cristata
CATTCCTGGGATTTTATTTTGGCATTCCCAGAAATTTTTTCTTTGTACTCTCAGTATTTTTTTGGTCTCATCGGGGATTTTTTTTCACATCCCGGCGGGTTTCTGGCATCCTCAAGGATTCAAAAAAAAAAAATCCTTGAGGATTCTTTGTCATTCCTGGGATTTTTTTGCCACTCCCAGGATTTTTTTTGTTGCCATTCCCAGGGATCGCTGAGCATCCTTGAGGATTTTTCAGCACCCCTGGAAATTTTTCAGCATTCCCCAAGCATTTTTTGGCATTTCCAGGGAATTTTTTCAACATTCCCGAGGATTTTTTTGGTTTCTCCAGGCATTTTGTTTTTTAAGAATCCCTGGGAATTAATTTTTTGGCTTCCCCTGGTGATTTTTTAGCAGCCCCAAGGATTTTTCAGCGTCCCTGGAGATTTTTCAGCATTCCCAAAGCATGTTTCGGCATCTCCGGGGCATTTTTTTTAAAACATCCCCACGGATTTTTTTTGCTTCCCCAAATATTTTTTTAGAATCGCTTGGAATTTTGGGGTTTTTTTGGCTTCCCCAAGAATTTTTTAGCATCCCCAAGGATTTTTCAGCATCCCTGGAGATTTTTTCAGCATTCCCAAAGCATTCCTTGGCATCTCCAGGGATTTCTGCCAAGCGCCCAAGGAATTTTTTGTTTCCCAAGGGATTTTTTTGTTCTTTTTAAAGAACCTTTTGGAATTTTTTTTTCTTTTTTTTTCCGTTTCCCCACCGGTTT
>NW_009596926.1:0-8214 GCF_000690535.1 Cariama cristata
CAGGCTGACAGGCCTGTAGTTCCACGAATCCTCCTTTCGGCTCTTCTTGTAGATGAGCGTCACATTAGCTAGCCTCCAGACATCTGGGACCTCCCCAGTTAGCCAGGACTGCTGGTAGATGATGGAGAGTGACTTGGTAAGCACACCCGCCAGCTCCTTCAGTATCCTTGAGTGAATCCCATCCAGCCCCACAGACTTGTTCATGTCTAGCTGGAGCAGCAGGTCACTAACTGCTTCCTCTGGGATAATGGGGGCATTATTCTGTTCCCCACCCCTGTCATCCGGCTCGGAGGACTGGTTGCCTCGAGGATAACTGGTCTGGCTGAAATACGTATGTATACATATTGTGTGTCTGCATGGATATATATCCTATTTTATTCTCAATAAGCTGTTTCTCTAATCCATTGGTACAGATTCATCAGCAGTGACACAAGACAACAGATACTTATCTCTACCTAAACATCCTCCTGTTTCACTCTCTATTTTAGCTTTGTTATCTCTTATTGCTTATTCAGCAGTTCTTTCCAAAGCTGCTTGGGGCCTCTGATCACCATCTTCTACTGTTGTTTTCCCCACCACAAATCAAAACGTCATGTCTGTAGATCTTCATACCACTTTAATATCAGCAAACTTCTACAAATACTATATATCCCTTTGAAACGCTTTGGGGGCCAGACTCAACATGACAACCTGAGAAGACTGAAGAACAGACTGAACGGGCAGACTTGACCTCGCTGCTTGCTGAGGCACTATGCTTGGTGCATCTGGGGTAGAGAAACAGTTGGTATCAGTGCTATTCCTCCAGCAGGGCTTTCTTAAGAGAGCAAAAGATGCTGCCAATTTACGTATTTCAGAAATTTTTTTTGGGTCAACATCTAAGCTCACAGGTTGCTCTAGGATTCCCAGAGCAATTGGTCAGCTCAGAACCTTTCTTCTCCTCTGCCTCCAGGCAAACAGAGTACTCTCCAGGGCAGGTGCTGCCGGATAATTGGGTTCTTCAGGCTGTTTTCGGTCTGCATTTTGGAAGATTTCTTATTCCCTGGAAGCTGTCCTCAAACTCTTCCGCACTTGTTTTGGTCCCCTGCCCCTGACTAAATTGCAGTTGAATTCTGACATTGATTTCTACATTCCTGGTCACAGACAACTGGCATTATAGACCGTTGTTATTTAACCAGAAGGCTTTTCCTGTGCCTCCTCAGCCTCTCTGTACTCATTTATCTGATTTCTGGATGTTTTTTGTTTTCTGTGCTTTAATTCTCTGATGGTGGCAAACAATTTAAAATTGGTAAGTGCAAATGTGGCTTTGAGTCTATTGTGTCCAGCTAGTTGCGCTTTGCTTCTGGTGCTAGCAGTATGTTGACTTTCTTGGTCTCAACAGCTACATCAAATTATTGTTCAGTGTTGGAATGGGGACGCCTACATATTTAGATCTCATATTAGTTTATGGCTCGGACGAATAACTTATTAATGCAAAATCACTCTGTTGACTCTAACTTCCTCATTAAATTCCATTATTTTTGATGTGTTCATGCAGAAGCATTAATATGTAAATCATGATGGAGAATTTAATGTATTAATGGATCTATTGACTACAATGTTTTGTTTGTGCAAAATGTGCCTTCCTCATTCGTTTAAATGGTTAATCTGATTATTTTAACTATTTGTATATTTATTAAACAATTGAAGTGCAATCTAGATAATGCTGTTATAAATTTAAATTAATTTTATTGTATATATGAAATACATAATTATAATAGTAAAGAGTTATTTGTTGAATTAATTAAGTGAATGCTAGGAGCTCAGGGGCATTAAAGGAGAGGAAGTAACAGTCAGAAAATGGACACAGCTAAACTAAGGCTTATCCTGGTCTTTTGTACGGACTAGCACAGAAAGCCAGGTCTGTATTTCTCATCTTTATTGTAGAAAATACCAGGAAGGTGGTATTCAGTGTGGAATTTTGCTGCTAAGTTCTAATATATTGCTGCCTAACATAGGTAGACTTCAATTATTCAGACATTTCTAATTGGGGCAAATCTGGCAGATTAAAAAAAAAAAAAGGTTGAGAAAGGATCTTGGACAAAAAAAAAAAAGAAAATCGTTAATTTTGTTTAAGAAAAAGATGACTGAAAAACATTCTGTTGAATGATGCTGTCATGAAGAACTTTGAATCAGTCATCTTCCCCTTAGCCATGTTCTTGGAGATAACTGGGAAAAAATGGTCGAAAAATTTCCTTCTGGGCAGCTAAAAAACATCCTGGGACTGATAAATAACATGGAAAAATTGAGTGGGATCTTGCAAAGTGCTGAACAGCTGGAAGAAGTTGAATGAAGTAAAAGGCAGTGTCCCATATACGCTACCCCCATGGCAGGATGCTACAGCCAACCTTTTTCTGCAATACCTCTTAGAAACCTTTTTGATGCTGCATGACATACCCAAGGGCTTAGTTTGCTCAGTATTTTCTGCTGTAGGCCCAACACACACAATGAGAAAAGAAATGGAAATATACAGAAGGGTGAAGCTGTCAAGAGCTGTAGTCAGTGAATTGTCTCCAGGTTCAGTGAAACTCTACCTCTACTAGTAGGTTAAATACTCCTCCTCACTACACTTTTAAGGCTAATGGCGAGGACAAAATTAAGGTGTGCTGTGGGAAGGCTTTGTGTCAATGGTGTCAATCAGATAAACACAAGCGAATAACAATTCTGTCAGAAAACAAGTATAAGAAAAGTTTTTTCCAAAGCTCTATAAGATATGATCTTTTCTTTGTCTTTTCTACTGCAACAGTGAATTGTGAAAACATGGAAATACATGAGATGTAACCCCAGAACATAGTGTGCTGATGTTGGACAAGTTGGGGCACTTGGAGATAGATTTGGGAGATTTCAGATTTGAAGATATTTTCATTCCCATATGATATACATCAACATAGACTGAGTTCCTATTTAGCAATGTCAGTCAGTAACTTGTTTATGAGGAAAACAAATGACTAATTTAGAGAAATTGTTATTTCTTGCCATACATTTCTAGTAGTTATAGCAACAGTATTATTGAAAGAATACGTTTGTTAGGAAGCTTTCCATAAAACAACATTTTTTTCCTGGCATTTCCCAAGCAGCTAGGATGTTTGACAGTTGTTGTGTTTATAATAAAAGTGTGTTTATTTTTCAGCATACTGGAATTTAGTATACAAACTGGGAGGAAAAAAAAGTCATTAGTTCATCTTTCCAGATGAGCTTAATCTTTTTTTCAGAATCCACATTTCAACATTTTTTTTGGATGTGATTTGTACTGTTTCTTTCCTAGTACCACGACATGTCTGGTTTAATACTTGCACCTTTGTAGCATTTGCCCTTGTAGTCTTCCCCTCTGACGGATGTTTTGCACTTTCTTTCCTCAAATGGAAACTCGTGTTCACAAATCTTAATGTTTATCAAAATTCAGTAACAAAAAGATGAAAGTTAGTCTTCTGTGTTTTATTCACTGTTTACAGGGTGATTAGAAAGGTGCTTGTATACAAGGACTTTCTGTACTGGTTTACTCATGACCTTGGTCAATGCTGACTTAAAATAACTGTGCTTTGTAAAGGACAGGATGAGAGGTGGTTCAGTTATCACACTAGCTCTGTTTGAGCTATTTCTTAAGTTAAAAATTGACAAATGAACTGAGTTATGAGAGTAATTCTGTGAACTTGACCAGTGCATAGCACCAAAAATAGATTCAGCTGAAACCATCAAATCGATTTTGTAAAGGAAAATAGGTTGTCTAGGATTAGACACCAAGGTTCACAGTCTAACTTATATGAGAAAATAAAACTAGAGAGATACTAACAGGCACATTCTACTTTTGTTGTGCTTGACTGACTTTTGTGACTATGCTGTAAAAATAGAGCGTTGAAAATTTGTGAAGAATGTGACTAATATATCAAACAGCTTTCCTAAGAAGTAGGAGTAGGTTTTAATTTTAAAAGCAGGAGGCTAAAATTTGAACATAAGTTTTAAAGTAAGAAATCATGACAAAGATAACTGGTAATATCATAGTTTGATTAGACTTGTAGATTGTTCTCCAGCATAGAAGTCTTTGCTGGCTAACCACTAAGATTCACCCATCTGCTTGCTGCTGGCTGCTGCTTACTTTCCACAGTACACGTTTAGGAAGCACGTGACCATCAAATGACATGCACAGTATGAATGGGAATGTGTACTGTTACTTCTTAAAAATATGCATTCTGTGTTAGTAAGAATTACATTTAGAGGTGAGGAAAAACATTACTATTTTTAAGGCAGAACTGAGTTACAACAAAGTTTGTTAGTTTCAGTATAAAAGTTTGAATGCTTTCCTATTACCTTCGGGTTTTTTACATTTGCTTTGTTTTAAGATAATTCCAACACTTCTGCCTGTTTCTGATGGGTTGTTGGATTTTGTTGGAGTAACCTTTTTACAATACAGTACTGTTGATATTGTTGCTGTGGGTTTTACAGATATAAGAAAGACTGATTGACTAATTCATCAACACATTCATTATGCCAATTGAGAATTTTCCACAAGTGACAAATTCTTATGAATCATATCCATCAACGGCATATGAATAAAACCCACCAGTTTTCAACTTGAGCTGGCTTATTATTTAAGTATATAAATTTAATTCCTCTCAAGTGAGTTTAAAGATCAACCAAAACCCAAAACCCATTCAGTGGAGTTTTAAGGGCAAAATGTGGTTTTCAGAAACTGACAAAAAATATTGTTATGAAATGTTCAGCTACTTACTTGTCAAATGCTACAGTGAATTAATATGCTGAAGAGAATTTTGGTGCTTCGTCCCAGCTCCCCTATTCAGCTTCTTTTTTTGTTTGTAAACTGAAGAAAAGAACAACAAGTTTTCTGGGCTTGAACAAAACCTTAATCAGACACAGTCAGTATCACAGGAATCTCAGGTGCTTGTCTTTCTGATATAAATTCAATGTCCCACAGTAGCGGTTTAATTTCTAACTATTTTCAGAGACTGCTTCTGCGTGTGACTGTCTCAGAGGTCTCAGTACATTTGTTTCCATTCAGTGCTACCAGTTGGAAATGATGGATGACTTTGCTTTTCCTTAGTTGTATAGCTGCGTCCTTGATATCAGAAATTTGGCTAGTCCCAGAAGATTGCAAGAAATTGTCCCTATCTAATCTAATATATTATAATAAATACAATATTTTTCAAGACATATGACAAAGTGCATGGGTAAAATGGTCTTGCTTCTAGCTGTTGGACTACAAATTGGGTGAAAGTATATATTCTATGGGCATAGTAACTTCCATTTGTTTCTAGAAGTGCATCTATGGTAAGCCAGAATTCTGAAGAGAACCTACTTCCAGCCAAATTGATTTAGAAATTTTCCTCATCTCCTTTTGAAAAAGAAGGGACTTCTTTCCAAGTCCAGCCAGAAGAATATTAGAAGCAAGGACACAGAGGTTATCTAGTCACGCAAAGTCTACTGGCATTAGATTAATTCTGCTTCCTTTGCTTCTCCTTTCTGAAATAGATCACCAGAACAAAAGGTTTTTCTTCTTAATAATTTCCTCATAATCAGTCTTTTTCTTTTCTTGATTTGACTAAGAGTTGCTCTTTAGAGAGTTAAACCATGCTGGAAAGAACTTGGTTACTGCCACTAACTTTTGGTTTTCCTGCTTTGGTAAGTGGTCCTCTTTCAACTCAACCTACTATCTGCAGAGAGCAACTTCCTTTGCCATTGTTTCAGTATCTGGCCTGGTTGCGTACAAAATATTGTGAGAGCTCACTATAAACCGAAACTGATCCTAGGGTAATGTAATAATTTTTTTTCATGCATGATTTAGTCCATGACTGCATTTCATACAGCTTTATGACAGGGCAAAAACATCACTTGTTTTTAAACGGTATGACAGAGAGGCAGAATAACAGTGGTATTTTTTTGTTGTTGTTTCTGCATGACATCACAATGAAAGCATATTTGATTCAAAAGTGTTTGTTTTTTTGATTGCTCTATACTTTCTAGAAGTTTCAAGTTAGGGTCATTTCTACAATAGTCATATAATGGTAAAATAGACCAGAGTTTCCTGACGCTCCATCATGCCTTCAAGTTATTTTTTGAGTCAGTGATCCTTCCCCATTCCACAAAGAACCTGAGAAGAAAAGGAGTAGCATATTCAAAGATAACACGTTTCTTTAAACTAGTAGATAGCTGTGTGTGGTGACAAATGCACTATAAAAGTTTACACATATGATGAGATAGGTACCATGAGAGTAGCACAACTATCAGTAGATGTATTGAGGAACCACCTTTGTTATGACCTTCACCATGATTTTTTTTCAATGTACAAACACAGTGTATCTGCAGATCTGCTCACTGACTCTTGTAATCATCTATCAGCAGTCCTGGTTAACTGGAGAAGTTCCAACAGACTAGAAGTTAGCAAATGTAACACTCATCTACAAGAAGGGTCAGAAAGACGATCTGGGGAACTATAGACCTGTCAACCTGACCTCAGTTCCAGGCAAGATTATGGAACAAATGATCTTGAGTGCCATTACACAGCATATGCAGGAGAATCAGGGGAGAAAACCAGGGCCAGCCAACATGGATTTATGAAAGGAAGATCATGCTTGACCAATCTGGTTTCCTTTTATGGCAAGGTGACCCACTAATAGATGAGGGAAAGGCTGTAGATATTGTCCGCCTAGGTTTTAGTAAGGTCTTCAACATGGTCTCCCAAAGCATCCTCCTAAATAAATTGACAGCTCACAGCTTAGATAGGTGGACTCTTCAATGGGTAAAAAACTAGCTGGATGGCCGGGCCCAGAGAGTTGTGGTCAACAGAACTAAATCCAGTTGGTGGCCGGTCACCAGTGGTGTTCCCCAGGACTCAGTTTTGGGGCCAGTTCTGTTTAACATCTTCACCGATGATTTGGACAAGGGGATCAAGTGCACCCTCAGTAAATCTGCAGACGACACCAAGGTGGGTGGGAGTGTTGATCTGCTTGAGGGTAGGAAGGCTGTACAGAGGGATCTGGACAGGCTGGATAGACGGACTGAGAACAATGGCATGAGGTTCAACAAGACTAAGTGCCAGGTCCTACATTTCAGCCTCAAAAACCCCATGCAGTGTTACAGGCTGGTGAAGAGTGGTTAGAAAGTGGTCAAGCGGAAAAAGACCTGGGGGTGCTGGTTGGCAGCCAGCTGAACAGGAACCAGTAGTGTGCCCAGGTAGCCAAGAAGGCCAAATGGCTTTCTGGCTTGTATCAGGAATAGTGTGGCCAGCAGGAGGAGGGAAGTGATAGTCCCTCTGTACTCAGCACTGGTGAGGCCGCACTTCGAGTACTGTGTTCAGTTTTGGGACCCTGCACTTCAAGAAAGACATTGAGCTGCTGGAGCGTGTCCAGAGAAGTGCAGCAAAGCTGGTGAAGGTTCTGGAGCACAAGTCTTACAAGGAGCGGCCGAGCGAATTGGGGTTGTTTAGTCTGGAGAAAAGGAGGCTGAGGGGAGCCCTGGTTGCTCTCCACAACTACCTGAAAGGAGGATGTAGTGAGGTGGGGGTTGACCTCTTCTCCCAAGCAATTAGTGACAGGACAAGAGGGTATAGTCTGAAACTGCGCCAGGGGAAGTTCAGGCTAGAAATGAGGAGGCATTTCTTCACAGAAAGGGTGGTTAGACATTGGAATGGGCTCCCCAGGGAGGTGGTGGAGTCACCATCCCTGGAGATGTTTAACAAAAGATTAGACACTAACAAAAAACTAGTGTCATGGCCTAGTTGACATGGTGGTGTTAGGGCAAATGTTGGACTTGATGATCCCAGAAGTCTTTTCCAACACAATCGATTCTGTGATTCTGTGAATATTCAGATCACGTGCAGTGTCTGGATGTGCCTAGAAAGTACTATTTGACTTGAATAACCACCCAAAATTTCAAGTGAAAGAGGACATTTTTGTTAGGAGGAAAATGTGATGAAAGGGTCAACAATTCTGCAGATGCAACGAAGTTTATTTGAAGAAAAAAACAAAATGAAAACATCCTGAAAAAAGAATAAATCAATAAGGTAACGTGTTTTGCTCAGCATTTCATCCCAGACTGCTTTCTCTCCAAAATCATCCTCAAAATACGGTTTCTACACTCTGCTTAATCTTTTGGCCCTGTAGTATACCTGCATAATTATATCTCTTCATCATGGTGGATCACTCTCTGTCTTGGAATAGATAACTC
>NW_009596926.1:8227-36166 GCF_000690535.1 Cariama cristata
CTCTTTCCCCAGCATTGTGTCACAACAGTGTTGGAGGCTGATGTTTTTCATGGTTCAGCTAATTCTATGGTATTCTTATACAGAATCTGAAAAAGAGATTGTAGTCTCACCTTCATCTTTTACCTTCAACTACCTATAGTCGAATCTGTAACAATAATGAAAAATACACTGGCAAAAGTAACTTATTTCTATGGTAGCACTACTAATTCTTAGTTTGAGTGTTTTGTTTAACTGAAATGAAATGCTTCCCCTGTTTCAAAATGCGATTAGGAAAATTTTTAAATTAATTGTACTTTCAGGCTGGAAACAGTATTTTTCTTTCAAAAAGTAAAACACAATGTTCAAATTTTTCATCCACTCTACCATCATCTTTTTTTGTCAGATGAGATTGGGATAAAAATTGGTCATGCTTTCAAATGGCCTACACTACGTTGTCAGGAATTTGTTCATCTGCAAGTTTTCATCTGTTTCTAGTCATAATCATACACCAGAGGAATAAATTAAAAGCTCATGGGCAACAAAATTTCTGGTATTGCCTGTCTTAAAAGTTGTTAATTTTCTATATAAGTCAAGTCCAACTAGAATCATTCTTACAAAAAAGAAGATATATTTTTGGATGTAGATTTACCGGGCAATCCCTTGGAAGCTTGTCAATGACTATTGACATATGGCCATTTTTTACCATGACATGTGGGAGGATCCTACTTATTGTCGGACTTTTGTTATGTGTGCTTTGAGAAGGTAGCAGTGTCTTTCTGTGAATTAACAACTGAGCCATGGGAGAACAGTTGTAGTACAGAAGTTTTTCTAAACATCCATCATGTTTGATATCTCTTTGCTGCATGTGCAGAAAAATGACATTGTCCTACTCAATTAATATTCCTTGATTTCACCACTGCTGGATGCAATCCCCTACAAATGAAAAGCAAAAAAACTCCACATGACAAGTCTGAGCCACTCCAAGCCTTGGATGTAAACCTAAAAGGAGGTATATGAAAAAAGGAATACGAAAGAGGACTTAGTTCATACCAGTTGTGAAGTGACTTGAAAACAGTGGTGAAAAAAATTATAAGTGTCATTGTCGGGCCAACATAAATTGAAAATGTGGTAACCCAAGCCACATTACGAGAAGATATTCTAGGTGTGGGTTTCTTTTTAGAGAAAGAAACTGCAAAAAGTGTTAAAATCCACTTTATTACGATTTTACTGCATGACCTAGAATTGTAAATTTGGTACTATATGGTCTAGTATACTCAAAGCTACTTATAAGATAGCTCAAGGAAGACATAGAATAAGTTGTGAAAGCAGATGAGAGTTTAAAGTATGCTTCCAACCTAATAACATATTATGGACTTCCCAGGACTGAGTCAAGGTTTTCAGGTCAAAAGAACAAACATTTACCAGAGTGCTTTCGACAGAAGGAATGACATAGACAGTCCTACTCGAACTTCCTAAATTGTAATTACTAGTCAGGGGAATACCCTGCATGCATGAAAAATAGATTTTTCAATTCATGCAGTTAAAAGTTCCCCTTGCCTCTGAGTTTAATCATGACATATGATTTTAATGCATTTACCAGAATGGGCAGGAAACAGAAATAGTGTTATCTTTGCCTGGAAAGATCCTACCTATTTTATGAATATTTTACTTAAGTAATATGAGCTACTGTTGTTACATTAAAAAAAATGTATGTGGTAACTGATATGGCTCCACTGCAGATTAATAAAGCAATCCAACCTGTGTCCTAAGGACACCGTATTCTAAATGGAAACAAAAAAAGTGAATAGAAAGCAAACTAAGACTAACTACCTGACACCTTCCAGAATGATATGGTAATGAAGTACTTTTGTGGTCCTTTTTTTTTTTTTTTTTTTTTTTTTTTAAAATTAGTCTGGAGGATTTTGTGTGGACTTCTTTTTTAGGATCGTTTTAAAGAGAAACAGTTTAGCAGTCTTAAACTTGTGGAGACTCAGAAAATATGTGGTTTAAATTGGATGTGCAGCCTATAAAACCATGAGAATATTGACATACTCTTTAAACTGGTTATTCCCAGTTAAGTTGTTAGTTTTCCTGATATTTCTTACAGATGTGGGACTAATGTTTATCCTTTTTGATGTTTTAGTATATGTCAAAGATACTTCTGATATTATTTAACTTCCAGATTTTGTATAGTTTGTGGAGCTGAATGAAACCCAGAATTTCTGAGTTTTTCCTAATGTTTCCTGTTCTTGTACCTCTTTTGTAGACAACTGTAAGACATTAAATCAGAATTTTTCTTACAGATTTTTCCAGTGTTTCAGAACTTCATTGTCCTCTCACAGATCATTAGGAAAATTCCAGGTTGATTGTATTAACTGCAACAAACCTAAAGTCCTAATGGAGGTACAAACTCCTAGAGTGTTACAAAACAAATATCTTTGAAAACTTGACATATAGGATAGACATTGTGTTAGTGCTAGATAGTCTTGCAGGTAATCTCACTAGCGATATTATTTCAATTTTTTCTCTGTTTGAAGTCCCTGGTTAAGGTAGGATTGTTCCACAGAAGAAGATGTGAAGGAGAGCAGAGCTGTCCATATATTTGCTTTCTACTTCTTGTGGTTTGGAGGTATAAATCTGTACTTGTTTCAGAGCTGTATTCCTTCTGTTATTTTATGCTTAAGTCTAAAATGCAAAAGTGGAATTAAATTAAAAATGAAATAGTTTTCAAATAGTTACTGCAGATCATTTTGTTGGTCTTAGTCACATGCATATTGTATCCACTGGAAAGATTTAAAATGTCTTAGTCATTTTTCTTAGATGCCTTGGATTTCATAGAATATGTCTGTTAAAAAAAACACATGAGGGTAAATAACAAAGTGCATCTTCTAATTCGAAATGTTTCTTATTTAAGTTTCTGTGTCACAGACATATTATGAACAGTATTGATTTTCTTGACCTCAGTTGAGCAACATGAAGACTTAGCCTAGATTTCTCCCTGCCTTAAATTTATCATAAATCTCGTATGTGCCGATATTCTATATTTTAATGTTTTATGCACACTATCAACACTGTAAAATCATATTGTATTAAGTGACAGACCACTAAATTTATTGCACAACAGGTTCATCTTAGCACTTCATGCGCTATGAATAATAAAATAATTATTGATTCTAATGACAGATTATTACAGCATTAAATTTTTTAGTTGTGGAGAGCATTTACCCAACTGATATTGTACAGATACTCACTAAAACAGCACAGCCACAGGAAGCTTTCCGTATTCTATAATGAGATTGTTCATCATAATTATGTTATATCAGCATAGCCATATAGGTCAACTTGAGTTCAGAAAGACAGGATTATATTTTGTTCTCAGTGTGTGCATGTGTTTAAATGCTTGTCTCCCTTTAAAAACAACTGTAGTTACATGTATATTGCAATAATTTTTATTCTATGAGTTATTTCACCCCTATATTTTAGAAAATAAGAGCTGTCACAGAAAGCAATGAGTATAATGTTAACCAAACTACATTGTTTCAGTGACAGTATTTAATCTCAAAAATTAATCAGAAATACAGTTTGCAGTAATATTTTGGTATTTATGTGTATTTCCTGTATGAGTCATTAATATTAGTAATTCTTTGCTTGAGTGGTACAAAATTGTTTTTAAAGAGCTGAAATATTTTTGAAAGGCTCAGGAAAAATAAAAGTGTCTTTTTACTCATACCATCGTCTTCAGTCTTTCTCATAATTAATTTGAAAATATCCAAATTCTTTCAAAGTATGCCAGGAACATCCTCCTTTTAGCTAAAAGCTAAGAAGAAATTTTTTCAGTTCAGCAGACATCACATTTTTGCATATCATTGTAATTAATGGTGAATATAAATTGCCTTTCTTCCCTGGTGTGGAAGATAATTTTCCAGGAAGAATTTAGTCAGAAATTTCCTTTTCCTGAAATATCTGGAGTTCATGTATGCTGAGGTTTATGTGATTGTATGCTGTGATCTATTTAGTGTGCATGGTTTCTCCTCATTCCTTTCCTCTCTCCATAATGAAGGAAATATCATGGCAAGAAAAAAGAAAGATGGAAAGTGAGCCTAAAAAATTATTGTCATTTAAAGTATGTGTAGCAGTAGAATATACCTTCTGTATTGTTATTCACAGTAAGAGGACGTGGAAACAATGTAAGGAGATTTTAAGTTTGCTGCAGTAATAGTAATGGAAATGAAGTCTTTTTAAACCATGAAAATGTCTGTGCACTACTTTGAAACAACCAATTGACTTACGTTGCATATTGGCTTAAATGAGCTGATCAAACACAGAAGCACTCCATCAGTCTTCATCTTGAACTTCAGTTCTCTAAAGGTTAATGTATCATCCTCCTTTATTGATTTCTATGGTTTCAGTTGTTGATATGTTAATATATGTATTGGCAGTAGATTTTAATTTTTTTCTTATTTCTTTAAGATGCAAAAGGCATAATACTTTTTGGCAAAAAAAAAAGCCCAGGAGGAATAATTATAGAATGATTACTCATCCTTCCCTGCCTCCTTTTTTTCTCCTTCCCATAAATAAAATAAATAGGAAGGCTATGTTCTGGGAGAAAAATCACAGACAAGCGCATATTGTTCCACTTTTTTTTTAGCTCATCACAATTTAATATGTAAATTTATTAGCACTCCATTGGAAAAAGATCGGTGTTATTTCAAGCTACAGAAATACATTGAATGGAAATTTCATTTTAATTAGTCTGTATTTCCCACCAGTGGAGCTTGCATTTCTCATCAGTCCCCACTCTTTTTTGGCTAGGGAAGCTTGCGTGTTCCAATCTTACTCTGATGAAAAGTTGCATTTACTCTAATGACAGAGAGTATTGGGGATTTCTATGCATATAGATCTCATAAGGTTGTCTATACTGATGATGTCATTTTGAATGACAAGTTGCAGCTTTCGGGTTGATTGGATGTGAGCCCAAGGGCATAGGTGCCAGGCAAAGATGATTTTACTAGGACAGTTTGCATAACAAGCAACTGTCATCTCATTAGCAAGCATAGGCATTTTTGCCACATGCTGTTTAACACATCATCACACCTGTTCACACTTCATTGTCCCAAGAATTCAGTTAGGCAGCATTCTGTTGGCTTTATTTTTAATTCCTTACTGAGAGTTGGTTATCCTGTGCCAGATTCAGAGGTGTGAGATAAGTGCAGTTTAGGTTTCAAAATATGCTGCGCTGTGAATACTGCTCTGAGGGAGGTAAAGACCAGGATTATAGTTTGAATAATATCTAACATCAATGGCCGTTTTATAGCTCTTCCTGCTACTTGATGTACTTTTGGAAACTACGTTATATATCCTTATAGCCTACAAAACTGACTGCTTTACCAATGCTCGGAATGATACGTAATCTGCCTTCTTTTCCACTACTTGCTATAAAAGGTACACTGAACTCCCAGAGTAAGATTTTTCTACAAAATAGAAGCGAACGTACCATCATGTTTTATACAAGTCATTCCTTCAGCTTAGCAGATCCTTATACACCTATGCAATGGTAACTGAGATGTGTGCAAGTTTCAACCCTGGACGACACATTCTGGGGGAAGGCTATTGCCTGCAGGCTGGGCATTTGGCTCACCTTCAGCCAAAATGCAACTTGTCTCTGCTGCTGAGGTGTCTGGTCAGACAAAGTGAATATCCAAGACTTACCTGTCCCCATGATTTAGCTGCAGGGTTGAGAGGCAGACTTCTTTTTGTGCCCTAAAGAACCAAGAGAAAAATGAGGTAGTGCATATTAGATCAGCTGGGGCCACAGAAGTGGGTGGACGGTAATGGGAAAATGTGAGGGCGGGATTGCAGCTGCGGATCTAGAGAAGGTGGGAAGAAGGAGAATAAGGAGACATGGGGGAAGGCTGATTTCACTGGTAAGACAGATGGAGGAGTGCTTTGAAGAGAAGAAGGGGGAGGAGAGGAAGTCAGCCTTTATAAATTGGAATTGCTCATGACCCACCTACTCAGCCAAGTTGTACTGCCTGTCCAACTCACCCTTTTCTTTTGCTGATGACTGTAATTGTGGAGGCAGCTGCACACACCTTGCTTTTCTTAGAATAAGCACAAGTTAGCCAGGTGTGGAAATACAGGGGGAAAAAAGTCTCCAATTTGCTTCATTAATGGAAGTGTTTCTCACCATTTTTTACCTCTTGGTGTATGAGAAAAAGCAAAGAATCCTCTGTACAAGTCTTACAGTGTTCTACCAATCTAAAAATATCGCTCTATTTAGTTCGCTTTTCCCTTTTCCTGTATCCTGTGGAACATACAGTACTTTGCAAGTGCTACAATATTTCTGCATTTTGTCATGTCCTATTTCTTAATCAATTGGAAATAGATATCATTAACAACTGGATTCAGTGAATAAAATCTGAATGTTCCATTGTTCTTCTACAGAGAACGTGCTGTGCGTTGGTGCCTATCAAATTTACTTTGGCCACCTTTCAGTATGTTGACCTAATCAAACAGAAAACATAAGTATAGGATAGCAAGTGGCTTACATTTGATCCACTTAAAAATGTGGATCTTAACCCTCTTAACCTTCTTCTTAACTCTCCTTGGCCTTTTTAGCCCCTCTTTTTTAAACAGTTGTCAGAAATAACGAGTCACTTGCTGCCACTATGACTATACATTTATCATTGCCCAAACTGTACAGGAGACTAACACTTGCATGGTTATTTCATAAAAAGCCATACTTTTTTGTTTCGCTACCATCTTGATGAATATTTGCAAATTTTGTACTTGCAGATATCTCTGGATTTAATCTTTAGTGAAATATCTGTGAAGAATCCTATGCCTTCAATTAGGAATGATTTGAAGAATGGAACTCCTCTCCATCTTTCATTTTCTTTTCTTATGTTTTTCATTACAGAAAATTCAGAGATGCATCAAAACTAATCAAGGGGCCCAGTTATTGCTCACATGTTCTGCACCGCAGACTCTTCGAGCACATTTTCAAATGAAAGGTTGATGGCTTTTCTCTCACAGTTAAGACTAACACTTCTGAAGTGCTCCAAAAGCACATTACATTTTTGGTTCACTTGTCTTCATACTGGATCTCAGGAGGTTGGTACTTCTACGACGATGGTATGACAGGGAAATTTAATTACTGACTGCAGTCTCCATTTAGAAGGAACTGAGCTGCTGCTATAACTTCAAGATAAATAAAAGACAAAGAATAGTGTAAATACTTACAGTTTCTGACTAGGGGAAGCAGAGTGGTTTCTGCTTGCTGCAGGGTTGATGCAGTGCTGCTACCTACTGCTTCTCTGTAAACCTTTCTGTTCTCCCTAAGGAGGATGTAGCCCACTGTGTTACAAAAAGACCTCAAGTAGAAAATACGAATCTGCAATCCTCATTTATTCCATAGCAGCATAAAGCGAACAAGACACTATCCTTCCTACCCCTAGTCTGCTGATCGTTTATCCTGGAGGACTTGATCTCAGAGATAAGAAAACTCATCACTCTTTTTGTTATTTGATAGGAAAACCTGAATGTTTCACAAAGAGTTTACATCCTTCATCTCAGAAGTGTCCTGCTATTCAATGCATACAAAAGCAGCTGTCAAAACTATAACATCTAGACTTGTACATCCGCTACTGTGGCACATTGCTATGCTGTTGGGGACTGAGCATGTGACTTTTTCCAATTTATGTTTCTTCTACCCTAGATGGTTCTCCTCATTTGTTTAGCCCTTTGCTCTTACACGCTGACCAGTCCTTATGATGCTCAGCTCTTTCTTTCACTGTAGTATTTCACATAGTATTAACTGTGACTCTGTGTTTCATAAGTCACACAGGCACTTTGGAAATTCTGCTGGCTTTGAGGAAAATGCAGCATCCTCTATGGGGAGGCAAAGTCGATAGCACACTATAAATGTCATGTATTTTCATTGTGTGATTGTTACAGTCACTCCAGAAAGGAACAAATCTCCTGTACGACCCAGGACTACACTGCTGAATCCTTATTGATGTCACTGCTTTCCAAATGCCCCTCAGAATTGCACCTAGTGCCTATTTGTGTGCGACTGGTTTGACTCCATGCAGCCTTCTTCAAGGCATAAGCCAGGCTGTCAGGAGCTGATTATGTTGCATATTATAAAAGTACAAAAGGCAGATATGTCTAAATATGATATCTGTATCTGTAGAGACTTCAGCGGAGATTTGAAGGAATTTATGTTGTTCCCTCTCCTCACTTCCTATGTCTTCACAGACTGTCACACTTTCAAAGTACTGTTTTTAACAAATAATCTGGCATTAATCACTTCTACTACTCTCAGAAGTATTGTCAGATCATAATGGTCCTCTGCAGTGGTCACTACGTGCTGTTTTACACTTCTCCCACCTAGTCAATGCGATTTGAAAGTGTTTTGCCAGCTATGGGGAAAGAAAATTGCCTCTCATGGAAGCTGTGTGCTGTTTTATGGGATCAAATGCTAGCAAAACAGCAAACTGCAGTTACACATGCAGGATCAGACTGTGGGACATTTTTATAGAAAGCAAGACTGCCTGTCTTTGCAAGGATCTCTGATGGGGGTCCCAGTACAGTGCTACTACTGAAAGGGCTGGTACTATCCTTGGAAGCATAAGCAAGTGAGAGAAGCATCTTTTCATCTGCAGGTAACACTGGTGAAACTGCTTCTAGAATACTGTGCCCAATTCTAGTATATATGTTTCAGAAGGGTTCTTTAATAATTGAAAGTGTGGAAAAAAGCAATGAAAATTATTTTGGAGGAGTGTAGATTCGTGTGATAGGCTTCAAGTTCAGCCTCTGTGATTCACCAAAAAAGGAAATTGAGAGGTGACTTGATGATACAGCTTGAGTACTCCCATTGAGGGGAAAAGTTGAGTAATGAAGGGTTCTTTCATCTAGCAGAGAAGAGAACAAGAAGAATCAGTGGCTGGAAGTCAAAGCCAAAGCGGTTAAATTTGAAAATAAGGGCCATTTACTTTTCTTTTTTGACAGTGAGGCTGTTAAACTCTTGAGACCACCGGTGAATTGTCCTTGTGTTACTGTGTGCACAGTGAAAACATATGAGGAAAATATCGTTTGGCCAAATATAAATTACACTCTAACCGAATGTAAGTTAATGAGCTCAATACAAAGCTAAACAGATGAAATTTAAGAAGATCTAATGGTCCCTTCTGACCTCAGTCTCCGTAAACTCTGAGTGCTAATTAAGTGACCATTTTTCCTGAGTAAGGACTTCAGTACCTAACCACAAAGTAAGAACTTGTAGTTTCTTATTGCTCTCTAGAAAAGATATTTGTCTGACATGGGAAACATTGTATGCTGGCATACTACATAATTTGCATAGCTGTTCAATTCACAAAGTCAGCATGTGAGAACATCTCTTTTCCAAGAAACAAAACGAAAAACTCTTGACACTTGAAAATTGCAAGAACATGATTTGAATGCCATTAGGGGATGTTCTCTCACATTTTGTATTGCAGGAGTCAAATGTGTAACCCAGGAAGAGCATTTGTGCTATGTTTGCTTTAGAAAACTGAATATAGATCCCTTAGGCACTGTTGCAAACAATCCCATGTGAGACAGGAGCCGCAGTGGGAACAGTGAAGCAAAAGCTCGCTCTCACAGAGCCTCTCCAGATAAGTTTTTTTCAACTGATAGGAGAAAACTGGAGTCTACTTCTAGCTTCCAAACCTAAATTTGATTGCTCTGTACTTTTCAGACTCTTTGGCTAGGCCATTTTCTTTCCTACTGGGAAACACTCATAAAACTCATGTGGTTTATTTGAAGATTAATGTGGAAAACATTGAACATCTGTCTCCGATCTTCTGACAGGCTGTGTAAAGATGTATTTCCACAAAGTGGATTGCAAAACTCATGATCTCAACTTGAGCCATTTTATGCTGGTTATATGTGTGCAGGGAGACATAAGTCTGAGAGATGAGTAATTGTCTTTTCAAATTACCTTGTTTTCAATTAGCCTTTAGGAAACCTCCCCTACATATTGACATCAGTGCTTTTTCCTAACATGTCAAAATGAATCACTGCACTGCAAAGAAAACTTTAAGAGACAAGTTGAGGGAACATGTGAGCATGAAAATCTCCACTGTAAAGGGGAGATAAGGGGGGCACCTCCATGGATGTCTTGCTGCAAAATGTGGAGAGTTCCTCATTTTGAGTAGAAATCCTCAGTCTAGAATATAATGACAGGAGATTTTTGTAGGTCATTAAGCTTTTCTTCTAAATTTTTCCACTTTTCTCTCATTTAGTTACTTCGTACTTTTGAAATCATGAACTCAGATTTTGCCAGCTTCAAATCATGTAGGAATCCAGCCATGGAAATGTCATTTCTATTGGGCTGGGTTTGTGCTTTTTTCCCCTGCTTGCTTTCTTTCCTCTTATGTCTTTCTTTCCCCATCTCCTAGGTCTGGGCTTTCATAAAGTTCATACTTTCCTGGTTTTGAATATTTTCCGCGGCCATGAGGTGCAGAAGTAAATGTTTATTTAAAAAAAAAAAAAAAAAAAAAGACAAAAATAAGCTGCTTACAAGGACTCTTCTGAAATTGATTGGTTCCAAGTATTTGGAATACGTGAAATACTGTGACTGTCAATAAAATCAGAAGTACTGGTGCTCTTTAGGTGTTTCTTCTTTTGTGCACTGTAGTTTGAGTCTTCCTGGGGGATCCATGTGTAATCTCAGAACCAACACAACATCATTTGTCTTTACATAGTTTATTGCTGTAAATGTGTTCAGAAGCCCTAACTCAACTTCTTATCCTTGTGTACTCTGGAGCTTTGTCAAGGCTTTGAAGATAAACCTGGATAGGATCAATACTTGACTTTTGGGGTTACATCTTCTGTTTCTGTTTACTGAACTTTAACCCTCTCTGAACGCCTTCGTCTTATGCCTAAAAAATGCAAAAATATCAAACTTGGGAAGGCACCAGCTAATGCTGAAGAAGGCATACATACCAGGGATTTCCCTCTGCAGGCTATCCAAATTATTTTCAGAAGTTATGTCCTAAGGCAGCTTTTGAAATCTGTACGAAATAATTCTGTGTGGCTGAAGAACTGGGTTGGATTCATCCTGCTCTCACATCACATTTGTGCAACTTTCAGCAAACATATCATCTCCATTTGTTTAAATCTGATTTTCCTGGCACATTGCCCGTGGTTTTAATCTTTTTTATTCATGTATTCTTTCTTTCTTGGAGTGCCTTTATGACAGTGTTGTAAAAAGGTGTTTCTGAATAGAGTGCTTTGGTACTTTTTGTTGTTTCCAGTATTAACTAGGACTGGTTTGTACCTTGTTAATGTTCATTTGCCTTGTGATGGTATCCTTTCTATGACATAACTGTGTGACTGAGGAACTAGGGGAGTGTTGGAATTTAAGTCAGTGTGATTATTAAGTCACTGAATACACAGATTGTATAGAGAGGCATGATTATGACCACTTAGCAACAACTGTTGAGTCACTGGAGTGTCTTGCATTGCAGTTCAGTGGTGTATTTTAAGAGTTAAATCAGGAATTTTTTTTGACGAACTGTTCAGTTTAAGGCTTTCTCCAAGACAGTGCAGAATGAGCTTTTAAGGCAATACACAGTTCAAATTACTGTAGTAACAGATCACCTGAAAGTGTATAAATCAAATTGCTGTTTAGTTTTGATACTCTACCATTACCATTGTGAAAGTACAGACCTGGTCCACCTCTGCAGAAATAAATTGCCCTTACTTTTGCTAGTAAGACTCCTGCTAGACCCCCAAAGCAGGATTTAGGTTTAGTGGGACAGTAGGGATGGAATGACAACTCAGAAATGGTAGCTTCAGTTCAAGACTGGAAAGACTAGAAGATGCATATCTAGTTCCTCTACACAGGTTGCATTCACAGAACACCTGATCATTTGGTGTATTTGTGGATCTGACCACTGGTGAGAGAAAAAGGTGATTTCTTGTGCCTTGCATTATCTCTTTCTTCTTCTTTTGTCCACTGGATGCTCTCGGCTGGAGGCACGTCTCAAACATTATCTCCCTTAGAGTTTCTATAAACACATACGGTTTTCACAGTGATATTTTAGAATGAGATCATCGTAGTGGTGAAAGCATTGCACAAAATCTTCCTTGTCACTAAACATACAATAAAATGTAGCTGATTTCAGAGCAGACAAGCAATTAAAGGAAAAACTGGTGAGCTATTTCTAAAGGTCTGAATTTAAGTTTTCTATTTCTTGTCTGCTATTTTATCAGCCAGGACTGGAAGGTAGCAATTGCAATGCTGGTTTCAATGCTGTGCCTTAAAACAGTTGGTACTTGACTTTAGCTGTAACTGTTGGCTTCTTACCAGTATTTACAGCTGTATAGTTAAGATCAGTGCTTTGAACCTCATTTTTGGGGGTTATCTGTATTGTTCTATTACTTTCCTAATCACCTTTTCATCATTTTTATTTAGATCTTACATTGAGATATAATTACTTGAGCCCTAAATTTCTCTATGGATTGATTTTCATAAATTACAAATATGTCATGTGCTGTGCTACCAGACAAAAGGTCAGCAAGTCAATTTGTTCCCCTAGTAGAATATTTGCTAGAGATTGGACAATGACCGTCTGCAAGAAGCTGGCTATTATAATTCTTGTCTTTTATTCTAGGTAGAATAATAGCTAAGGCTGATTGTGGAACAGAATTAAAATACCTGTCAAACAAAGCATTCAAAAATTCCTAGCAGTTCCTAATGAATATTCTCTGAATGACTAACCTTTGCAATAGCTGGTAAAATAGGAACACACACACAATTGTTTTGAGAGATCAGTGGCACAGATTGATAATCCTCTTTTAAAATGTTTTAAATCTGTCTGGTTATTACTCTGTAGTTATCTACTGAAAGCTTGGATTCACTGGAAGGCAGGCAGTCAAATGTGTGAGGAATTCAGGATCAGATCCTGTAGAGACAGAAGATGATTTTGCTCTCAGCTGATTAAAACATCTTTGAGTACAAGGACTGGATTGAGAGGATATGAGTTTAGGAAGAATAAATTTGTTGTTCAGGCACTGGAATGGGATTCAATTTCCCGTTCTGCCACTCAGCACCTCAATTCCTGAGCTCTCCTGCTGTTGAACAGATAATAGCACGTACTCATCCCCGCATTAGTACGTGCATGTACCTTGCCATGCACAGTGTGCTGCTGATCATACTTGTCCACTGGATGTGCTCATATAATAAAAGTGACAATAGTGACAGCAATAACAGTGGGGAATAGGGCTGACAGACCTAGTGAGAAGCAGAACCCTGGGAGGTGGAGGTCCCCTCCAGCAGCTGGCCCTTGTGCTCTGCACCAGCAAGAGATGGGCAGAAATATCAGAGGTGAGTGAGGAGGGGGTGGGATAACCTAGGAAGGCTCCTGAGGCATCTGTGGCTCACTAGGGCCTGAGTGCAATGCAGCCACATGCAAACCCAGCGCTTGGCTCATTGGCCTTTAAGAAGTTTCCCGTCCTGGAGCATCGTACCTCCTGTGCCAAGCTGTGGCATAAAAGCCGCAATGTCAAGACAAAATGCCCATGCAGATCACAGGCAGCTGAACAGCCAGTCACAGTGTTTCTGTTGTTAAAATGCATTTTTTTTATTTGAAATTAAAATATACAACATTGTTTACAGAAAAATATCTGCTGTTTCTCTCCCCCATCCGCCCTTCAGCATTTAGAAGCTTCCTTTGTTTTATAAAAAGCCCAGATGCTGATACATAATTACAATATTAACTGGCATAATAGTTGGATGGTAGCAGTCTGTATCATTGACAATCTTGTCTTTGCGGCTTGAGTTCTGAGCTCAGAGTCCTGCAGAGCAGATCAAAGGGCCAAAATGAGCCCAGCAGTGAAGTGGCTCCTAGTTGGAGTGGTTTAAAAACCTTGTCTTGTTCAGAGTGACAACTGATAAAAATGTTTTCTAATGCCCCACAAGCCTGATGTTGTCAGAGGTCTAAAGGATGGTGCTGTGTTAGTGTTACAGACTTGAGCACGGCACTGCAATTGCTGCTATAACAGGCAAGCTGCGAGGCTGCTTCCAATGCCTCTTTGTCCTCCCTGCTCTGGTGAATCTTTCATGTGCTTTTCTCTGTGATTTTCCTCCCTCCTTACTGCTTTACTAATTAAAATTCTAATCACTCTGACAGCCAGAGCTAGGGAAAAAAAAAATCATTCTTCCATGCTGGAGAAGGTAATTTCAAGGTGTTTTAGCTGCCAAAGAAACGAATGGAAATTAGACAAAGAAACTGGTTGTCAGAAAGGGATGAGTTAGCTGCTCTGCCCTCTTCTACTATAGTAAAATATTAAACTTCTAAAGGAAAAAATAAAACCGGATTAATCCTATACATTATTACCATATATTTAGAGATAATATAGCCTGATATACTTTTTTGAGTAAGGTAAGGTTTTGTGTGTGATTGTTAACATCAAAATGATTTACTTACCTTGTAGTGAATGCAGTGTCAAACATTTAACTTGGTTTGATGTGTGATTGCTGATGATATGTATTACTTGCTTTTGTGAGCAGTGGTTGGGAATATTCATTTAAAATGTACAGAAGCCTGCAGATACATATTTAAAATGATAAACAGTTCTTGATGCAGTGTTGTGGGTTTCATGCTGCAGATATTATAATATTAGAGTTCATAAAATGTAAAATATCATGGTGTTCAAATCTCACCCACTACTTTTTCAGGCATTTCCTGGCTTAATAGAGGTAATTTTTAGACCTACATATTTCTTCAAAGTGTGTGCTTTTGTATTGCAGTTTAATAATACACAGTTGTGTTATGACAGAAAAATGTGATGGTCTCTTATACAAATATATGGGCTAAACAGACACGTATATACTTGTTCACAAAGAAGCATACAGATACACAAAGTGTGTGTGTCTATGCCTCAAATCTGCAGCAGGTATCTCTCATAACCAGGGTAAATTAAGTGTCTGAGAGTTTGCAGCAATTCAGTTCAAATAAACACTACATCAACTCTTTCCTATTGCTCCAACTAAATCCAAAGCTTACTGAGACATCAACAAATACATAGCTCACTTCTGTTACTACTGTTTCATTCCAGCTCTCATAGTGAGGAATTAGAGGGTTTTACAGAGTCAAATCTCATGGTATTTAGAGCCAGAGTTTTCTGACATGTTTGAACCTTTTTCTTCAACCTCAGGATAAAAAGGGACAAAGGAGAAGATCATCCTTTGAGTGTTGGATTGTATTGTGTTCTGCTGTTTGTGTTAGGACTGTTTTTGGACAATGTCAAAACACTTCTGTGGCCCCAATTTTGCAATCAGAATTGCTGCAGAGTTTGCCTTGCTGCCTTGCAGCTGTAGTTGCTTGTGGGGGTGAGTGTTTCAGAAAATGCATATCCTTTTCCTTATCATCCTCCCAATCTTTTTATAAACATACCATGACAGAATTATAACATTTACTTCAGCTATTTTGACAAGTCTTCAACAACTTTGCTAGAGGTCTTCATTTGTCTTTTTCTGACTGATGAAGAGGATCCTCTCCTCAAAGCTGTTTCCCTTTGCCTGTCACTCCAGCAATGCTTTCTTCATTTATGTGAGACTTCAATGCAAAAGCAGCTCCCAGTCTTATCTTGAAAATGCCCAACTACTGGACCTTTCCTTCCAGGAACAGATACTAAGTGACTGAGGTAATGCATGCTTGCTATAATCATTTCAAAAAAAAGCTCATGAGACTCTTGCCCAAATCCAGCTAGTTCCACTTCAACAGTTCACTCAACCAGATGAACTTTTACCACTACCATACGGTTGAATGTGTTCTTAATCAAGAAATAGCAGTCACTGAATGTACAGTGTACAATGGTACTGAAAAAGGAATTGTTGTTCATTCCACACAACCAACCTCTTTCGTTCCTGAAGTTCTTTTATTTTCACTGAAAAAAAAAGCGGAAAAGAAGAAAAAAATCATGTGGAATCCCTCATTCTCCCCTGTGATGAAATGAAGCCAAAGCAGAAGAGATGCAAACCTCAGAGAGGCTTTTTCACATTAATTTACAGACCAATTTTCTCTTTTTCTTCTCCCTACTCAATTTTCCCTAGCACAACATTTCATAAATGGGCATAAAATATATACGCAAAAGAGGAACTGGGAAGCTAAATACGTAGTTACAGAAACATCCCAGTTTTCAAATGAAAGTGCTTATAAGGTGGCATGGGACTTCTTTTTACTTGAAGAGTCAGGTGATTCTGCCCTTATATGCAAGTTTTACAGAATGAATGTGTGCAGTCATCTTTGAAAATGTCACTTTAATAACGTATGTTAAACGTTGGGTGGGAAGGGGTTTAGATTATACCTTTATGCAGAACTCAACATTCTAGGTTAATCAGAAATTTGTGAGTGGGAGGCAGTAATGTGTCTTTAACTGAAAATTATTGAAAGTTAAAAAAAAAAAAAAGACTTGATTTTAAAAATTAGCAAATGTTCAGGAAAGTGTTTATTTTGTCTGATC
Source organism: Cariama cristata (assembly GCF_000690535.1). Taxonomy (NCBI): domain Eukaryota; kingdom Metazoa; phylum Chordata; class Aves; order Cariamiformes; family Cariamidae; genus Cariama; species Cariama cristata. Next base: position 24,722 of record NW_009596926.1, read on the forward strand.
TGATTCATGCATAAAGAGTAAAAGTGTCATTTACGTTGTAATAAAAAAGCAAGCATAATAGCCACTGAGCTGCAGTCAACGGACTCACTGCTGATATTACAATTCCATCTTCTAACAATACATTACTCCATGTCCGCTGTTGAAATCAAATCATAAATCCTATCTAAAGAGCTTTTTTTTAATGCAAGAATAAGTTTTTATGAGAATAATTATTTACCAGCATTATCTTCTTGAAACTCTCAGCAACATGATATGGGTAGTATGGATGGCTGATGTCAAATACAAAATTTTATTACAATAGACCAGGTTCTCAGGTGGTGTAAATCTGACACTGACGGAGTTTCCACGTGTATATCAGAGGATGATCAGATCTATTATATTTGTCTTATGGATACCAAGAATATAACATATTAAACTTTTGAAGGATAACTATATGCTAAATATTAGTTCAGAAAAAATTACGAGAATTGCTCTGTCTTGGAAAAGGAGAGTTTAGACTCACTGAATGCTTAATCCAGAGAAGCGGCAAAATAGCCCAGGGAAGTTACAGAGAAAATGTTTAAGATGAAATTTGGAGATAAATAACAGCAGAGAAATCTTTCAAAACTCTTGGTCAGCCATTTCCAATGAGGTTTAGGGATACATGAGACCTGTAGGGTCTAGGGATGCTAGGGACCTCTGGAGGTCATCTTTCCTAGCCTGCTGCTCAAAGCTTGGTTGTGGCCCAGGGCTGGTCAAAGTCAGCCATGGCCTCGTCTAGTGGGGAGCCTTGGAACCCTCAAGAACGGAGTTTTCACCCCCTCTCTGCCTTGAAGCTCAATCTAAGCTTACAACTCCCTTTCCTTGTACTTGTGCCTGAACTGTGGCGTTGTAGAGTATTCTGGGTAGGGGTTCCTTAGTCCCTTTGGTTTGAGACTTTCCACCTTTGTATAAAATAAATAGTCACTGGACTGGAAAGAGGAAATAAATCTCAGCAGTGGTGGCTGAGTCTCAGTCTAATTAATATTTAATTATTTATACACAAGGAAAGAACAACTATACCATGGCCTGAAAGCCTTCTCCCCTTTGAATACCTTTGTGGTCTCTTGGGACAGAGGGATCTAAATGCCTTCAGACAGAGTTGAGATTGAACTCATCCAGGACAAATGCCCTAATCGCAGAACTATTAAGTAAAACAAAGCTACTACTACTCCCTCACATTCTTGGAAACTCTGTCATTTCATTACTTTTACTTTTCTTATGAACTGGCCAGAAATTAAACATTTCCCTGGGGCTAAAATGAAACAACATGAAGCAGTCTGGGATGAGTGGGAGCAGAGCAGTAGTTTTCACTTTTCAGGATAGAAAACAAAGAAAAAGTAGTACTTGAGCTCTATTTGAATGTATCAAATGCATATTCTTTTTTTTTCTTTTTCCCCTGTTTGGCTGCCCATCTGAAAAATCAATTATTTGCATAGCCATAATCAGGGTTACTTCTGTATCCATATCCTCATAAAAAGAGACAGTTGATTAATGAATATTTAAAATCTGCCTTTTGCATGTCATGTGTGAGTTCGTCTCAGTATCTGAAGGGGTGGAGAGAGAAATCTGTATGTTTGTGTCAAGTGATGGTTGTGAGGAAAGATTTTGGCAGCGTTTCACGTGGTTGTTTCTGAATTCTCCTTCCCCTCATTTGCTCTCTCGGCAGCCAAAAAAATGGGTTGACACAAGGGGAATGCCTACCAAAGAACTTTAACAGGAGGCATTTTTTAATTAACAGGGGACAAAGAAGGTGATAACCCCAAGGGTAGCAAGGAGAAATTAACATGGAAAAGCAGTTCCACGCTTCCGTGGGTCCCAAAAGGCCATTTGTATTAGTGGTGTCTGTTCTGATTGAACCTTTTCCATGTCTTTTTATTGATTCCCTTGTTAGAATCTAAGAAAAACACTGCTGGCTATCAGTTGTTTGCTCGTGGTGGCAGCTTATGACTCAAAACTGCTTCCTTGTAAAACATTTAGTGTAATGAACTCTGTTATTGTGGTTAGTATTTCTCAGAAAAGATTAATTTTGTTAAACCTAGAATAAAACTTAACAAAATTAAAGCAAAAGCCTACTGAAATTAAAGATGTTCGGTCCAGTTTTTCTCCAAGTAACCATTTCATCCTATTAACAGTTTGCCTGGCTTAGAGTAAAATGTCGCAATTATTAACCTTTTTAAAATGAGATTTCAGAGAAAATAATCACATTGGCTGTTTCAGAAAGGATTTAGCCATTTAGCATATCTGGCACTTGTGGAAAGTATTTTTAAAAAATAATATCCTGTGGATAAATATTTCAGGTTTCTCTTCCTGTGATGAAAATGAATAATAAATAAAGCTTGTAAGAGCTTGAGGAAAAACCTGCCTAGCAAGCAAATATAAATAAGTAAAAAAAGAAATGTAATAAATAAATAAAAAGCTAACATCTTTATGTGTTTCAGTGCCTGATACAAATTCACCTAATGCCAAAAGGTGGAGGACTATTCTTTACAATAGTTCAGGAAAATCATTGCTTATTTTTAATTATTTCTGCTGCACAGTTGACTCCAAATAACAAAAAGCATAATTCAATAATGTTTGAACAGCTTTATAGAGAAGTGCCCAACGTTTGCCTTTTTGCTTCTTGGAGCCATGGAAAAAGATTGGCATTATTTCAAAGGGAAGTACTGTTCCTACTTTCCTCTTCAGAGTCAGGGCCTAAGTGATGATGTTCATTTGGTTTACTGATTTATTCAAAGAAGGTGTGGTTATCCCATTCCACTTGAATGATTGTCATCCTCAGTCCTTCAGATATGTTAGCTACTTGAGTATACAGACTCTGTCCTTGGAAAAGCATGCACAGCTCCCACTGACTTCAGTGACAGTGACACCTTTTTCAGAGTATAAAGTTTGCCTCTATACTGTATCCTATTTTCCTCTCAGCCCTCTTCAAAAAAATAAGGCAATACATGCTTCTGAGGGTTGGAGATTGATTGTTGTTTATTTGCACTAATTGTTTCCAATATTTGCGTAGGGCACTTTACTTGGAGTGTACGTTAGTGCCAAAAAAACGAAAATCCAGTCTGAGCTCAAACACTCACTCATAGAGCCAGTGAAAAGATTTGAGACAAGTGGGAGTCGGAAAAACATCAGTGAGCTTGCTTGGGAAAAACCCAGTGCTCACAGAAGCATATATGTACATATATACAATAAGACATGTGCACATATATGTAACGTGCTTGAATGTTTCATGTAATTATGCAGAAATCTTAACTTTTTTTTGTAATTGGTAGGAAATGTAAAGATGACATTAAAGGGTTGGTCCTTAAGTATTTTATCTGTCATGCTCCTGTTAAAAATATTATCTCACTTACAAATAATTTAATCTTTAAGTTCCCGTGGCAGGCTGCAGACGTGCACTGGACAGTGAGGAAGATCTGTGATCTGTTTGCTTTGACTACTTGCTATTCGTGGTTTCTATTTGGTTGCTCTCACTATGTTAGCTGGCAATGTTCTTCTCTCTGGTTGTTTCACTGAAAAAAAGTGGAAAGAACACAATTAATAGATAGTGGTAAACTACAGAGGATTCATTTTTCAGATTACTTTTGGGTATATTGTCATTAATCGTGTGATGTACTCTACTTTCAGGAGTCAGAAAGAACGGTAACTTTGTACATTCATGCATTTGCTATTTACCACGCTTGCATAGGCAAACTTTTTCACAGGAAAAGTTTTTATATTGCGCAAAACCACAATTTCATATCAAAATATATTCAAAAGCAGCTGTGGATTTTGAAAAATACAATTTTTTTGTATTAGTGAAAACAGGAGCTGGGCCATCCTCAGACATCTTCAGCTGATTTCCAGGACCCATATACTATAGGCAGCTGTTATTAACTTTTCATAATCTGTAATTCAGCCTCGGTACTATTGTAGAAGAATTCTGCAAATCATCCTACTTAAACAGTGTCACTCGCTGCTGACTTTCATCAAGCTGATTAATAACGCAAACACTATTAGTATTACTATTATTTGTAGTATGGTCTGGAAAGCATAGCTAGGAAGCGGACTAGTATCTGTTGTTTATCTCACACAGTTGATTAAGCGTGCTTTTAAACACAGTGTAATTTGCTTGCTCTTTTTGAAGGAATTTTCACCTCCCCAGAAGAGGTCATCCAAGGTAAATGCTGTCACTGACACTTGGCTTGCCATGATTAAAATGGCTAGGTTACACAGCCGTGTGACAAGGGCTGTTTGTTTATTTTTTATTTTTAGAAGAAATGGCAATTGATGTTAAACAATAGGAGTTTTGGTAACAAATAAGCCTAGTACAGCTAGAGAGATTGCAGATATCAGCATCCATTGTACATTGGAACCCATAAGACTTCATAGCTACTGTTTGCTATTTGGGAGCACAGTCTCAGAGATAACTGCCTCTCAGGCCAGAGAACAGAGAGCTATTGATGTGTTGCAGGAAACAGCATGAACGTTTCCTTTCTTTATTTTTTTTTTTTTCCAAAAGTCTTTTCTACTTTCCTAATAAAAACCCTACATAGTTTCTAGCTGAAAAAACGTAGTGCATCTGGGCTGGCAGTGTTGTTTGTTATTATCTCTGCATGTCACCATTTAAGTCAAGACAATGAACACTGAGAAAATATTATTCTCCTCTTCCCTGCTCCTAAAAACAAATCTGAGAAAATACTGACAAATGATATTTTAATTGGTTTGACCTCTAAAGTAATTAAATAATTATGAAACCTCTTCTCTTTAACAACTGCTTACAGTACTTTATATTCTTTCCTCAAAGTGTAGCAGTTTCCAGCTAGTAACAGTGTGATTGATTTTTCCATATCAGATACATTGTTATGGTCTATTGTTTCCATAGCAAACCTATAGCATCTGTCTTCAAACTCAGGCTGCAGTCCTGAACTACCCAGTGACACTTTATGCGACCACATCCTTCCATTACAAGTATGAGTGGATTAATATTGATTTTTTCCTCTTGTCCAAGACTGAAGGTCCATCTTAACAGCAATAAATTACACTGTTCAAACATGAGGATATGCTTGGTCCTCCTTGGTCTTCATGGGCAGGATTATTATTTTGTCTTGAAACCTATTTGTGATGGTTTTAACCCATTACAAGGCTGAAGGTTTTGCTCAAGTTTAAACACTTGCTTGGGTTACGTTGCCAATAACAACTCAGAGTTTCCAGAAAACCTGGAGTCACTGGTTCCAGTAACTGCTCTTCACTCTACTCACAAGTTGGCGAGAGTGATCTACCATAGTTTGCAGACAGCCAGGCTTGGAAATAAAGCAACAAAGAACAGCACAAGAGCAGTGAGAATCGACTAGTTGCTCAGAAAGAAAGTGCAATAAGAACAGGAACAGAGAGAGTAACAAAACACTACTGAGTAGCAGAAACATTACTGTTGGAATGTAAAGATGTACTGAATTAATGATACAACTCTGATGAATGGTGATCTGATGAATGTCATGCATGATGCTTCTGTCAAAGCCCTGTACTCTGGTGCAACTTCTCACAGTTTCTTTTTTCAGCCTTATTTGACTGATGAAGGGATACTTCAAATCCATATGAGATCTAAAATTTACAATGGGGAACAAAATCTGTAGGAAAATAATTGTTAATTATAGGCAACTTTATTGTTAGTTCTTGATTTCATCTGAAACACCAGATTCCTCCCCATGTTCTGCATGCTCAGTATTGTGTTGCTGTGGCACTGATTGGTGACTCTGGTGCTTCCAGGCAATGTTTCATAAATGTGGTGTTTATTTTGTTGTGTTTTTGTGGTTCATTTGAGGTATTTTTGCAGCAGGAAATAATTTTTTGATGTGCTGATGTATAGGCCTTCTAGTCTGACAGAGGCGCATATGTAAAGCTTGAAATAGTAATATATGAGGCTAAATATAGGTGTGGAAGGGGGTCTGGCAGCAGCTGCAGGTGTGAGCTGTGGGTGTGTGGAGAGGTGACTGGGAAGATGGATCAAGGGAACAGTTGTGAAGAAGAGCCTGGCCCCTCTGCAGTATGAAACCCCTGGAGTGGTGACTCCCTGATTCACCAGAGGCTGTTCTCCACTAAATCCTATCTTACAGAGTGTCGAAAATACACTCCATTAAAAAAGCTGCCAGGGACAAGATGCAACTGCAGGGGTGCAGTGATAACCAGATGCAAACACGAGGTGCCTGTGTGAAAAGAAGTTGCAGAGCCAGTGGCTCTCTATGACCCTGGGCCAGCACAAGGGCAGCACCAGCTGGTGCGCAGTGCTGGTGGGAACATCATCTCTTCTCTCTTGGGCAGCTCACCGTGGGCCTGTAGAGGCTCTTCTCTTTCCTGTTCAGGCAGCAGTTTCAGCAGTTTGCTGTAATCTAGGTAACGCTTGAACAGGTCTTCATGTACTATAATAATTTGTCTAACCCACCAGCCCATTTATAAATGTGTTGAAAGGCTGTGTGGTTGCATTTCTAGAAGAGTTGAAGGTGTTATTGGTTTTGTTAGTTTACAGAAAGTATCTAAAATGTATAAAAATGGTTATCATCTAGAAAAAAAAAAAAAAAGTCCAAACATTTCCAATCTAAAATGTTCTTCTTCTACCAAGCTCCTTTTTTTTTTTTTTTTTTTTTTTAAGCACATACAAACTTCTCTATTAACCACCAATTGTGTGTGGTCAGCACTACAAAAATAAGCCATAGCTAGATTATAGCTTTTCTCAGGCTTCAAGTCGTGCTGATAGTTCAGCACTTTTACCCCTGTTTCTGTCAAAATTCTTCTGATAATATTTGCCATGTGCAATATATAAAGTATTAACTGTAGAAGGACTTGGCCAAGTATTTCTTCACAAATTTAAATTCTTCTGATTAAAATAGTAAAAGAAATAGCAGAACAAAGATAACCTTGCTAGCTACGTTCTATTAAAGAGTTATAACTGTATCCTGGAAGGGTGTCTCTCATCAGGGAACATTGTCTAGAGCTTATAAATCTCAGCTAGAAATGTCTCTGGCAAAATATGAACAACAGAGTTAGTAATCTTTATTCAAAATACAGACTGGAAAGCTATATTCAAAATATTTTCAAATGTCTATTCAATATATGCAAAATGTAGCTCTTGGAAGAAAATCTGTCCGCAAGCATGAGATGAGGATAGATGTAGGTACAGGTTTTTTCTCCAAAAATATGAGCCCTAACAGTCATAGAAAAAAAAGAATCAAAGCTGTATGCTAACTACTGCAAAAGTACTATAATAATAATTTTAAAAAACAAAAATATTGGGCCTGTGGCAATTTTAAACATTGCAAAAATCTTGTCTAAGCATATCTGCAGCTTTTCTGAAGACAGTCCTGAAGCTTTAGCTTTTCTTGAAGATTTTCTAAGCAGTTAGGTAGCTTCTTTGAACAAACTGTAGAGAAAAATACTGTTGGAGTGGGCTCAGAGTTCAAGCCAGCAAAATGTGTGCACGTGGATATTCCCACCCCAGTCATCCCTGAATTCACTGGTAGACAGGAAAAAGAAGAAGTAAATTAATGGAAATTACCACCAATGTGAAAGGAACATGCATTTCATATTCTGTTTTAGTGAGCAAGCAAGTAGAAATGTTTTGTAAACAAAATCACTGTGTATAAAGCTACCATAGTTGAATACCGCTAATGTAGTAAAGGTTTAAATTACATTCCCAAGCAAGCAATTTTCACAACAGTTTATCTGATGTGTTTAGACTCTGATTTTATTCACAAATTATTTGCAAATGAGTTTTTTCCATATTTGCTGTTTGGAATTTTTTGACAGTGTTTTATGAGAACAAACTTCATTCACTGAATCTCAAGCAGATTTTTGACTGGGAGCAACTAGTTACATATTCATATTTGTCTTGTGATGTGCCTGCTGCGGGGGTGAAGAAGAGTGAAGGCTCATTGCCTCTAATACCTCACTTACCTCTTTATCCTTGCACTTCAGCCAAAGCAAACCCAAAACCCCTCAGAAATGCTCCAGTGCTTGTGCCAGTTAAGACGCATAGTCCGCAGAGAGTCCAGATCCCTTGTAGTTTGTGCAGATTGATGTGCTCTGTAGCCTGGACTTGATACTGAAGGCTCATCTCCAGAGCCTTCCACGATCATGTGCAAGCTCCAGTCTTATCGCACTGCCACCTGAAACAAGGGTTAGCCTGGGCATTTTTATTTCCTCAAAGTATTTTCAACCTCTGTAAACACAAGTGACAATGAGGGGTTTTCATATTCACAAACTCAAAGCCATTTTCTTTCTAACTATGAAAGAATAGTAAAGGAGTTATAAAAGCAGGTCTGCACTGTGTGTAGGAGTTCTGAAACATAATGTATATGGTATACCTTGAATAAAGTAATTGTTAGAAAAGTATTTTTGGTGCATATTTGTATGGAAAATGGAGGAAAATAGGAATATAGTCATATGCACCCTTCTTAATATAGATGCAAGTGTATACTATCACAGAACATTAAGATTGCAAGAAAGCTACTGAAATGTTAAAGAAAATTTGTTATAAATAAGGTTTCTTTGTTCCTATGTATTAGGACACAATCTTTAATCATACAACAAAATACTAATTATTCTATGATTTTGGTAGATATGACATGTTCCAGGGAAATCTCTTAGCATAGAGAAGGAAAGACCTGAAGGAACGGAACCACCTACAAACTCATTTTCCATAATAACTTGGTTTTGCCTTAAGGCAGAAGCTTAGAGAGGAAATGGATAGATCCATTACTTTAGAGTGTAAGAACCTGGAATGGTATTTCATGGAAGAATAAAAAAAGGTGGCAGTTTTTATACCGTGTATAAGCTACCAAAAGGTAAATACCATTTCTTAAAAGGGAACATAATCTACAAAAGAAGAATTTATAAATGGTTGACTAATGTCAATTCAGCTATGTTCCCTAAAACAACCTTGCAAATCAGAGAAGGCAAGTTCAGTATTCCTTTGGGGAAAGACTGGATGTGACAACATAAGCTTTTAGTTTTGAGCAGGAGTGTGCCTTTGAAGCAGATCTCCAAGTTGTCTCTACTTACTGTGCTTTGGTTCAAAGCACACAGCACTCTCAGCATGCTCAGCATGGATTTCTTTTAGATGCAACTAAAATGTAATACACTTGGAAACAGCATCTCATACACCCCAACCACAGCCCATGAGAAATAGTTCCCAAAAGGAAAAAAAAAAAAGTAGAAACAAGCATACAAACAAACACTGAAATGTGTGTTGTGTCTGTCTCAGGTTCTTGCCACCAACTACAGCCCTACAGAGCTGTTCAGCTGCTCTGTTTGCTCATGTAAACATACCCATAGTTTCTGCAGATTGCTGCTGGGGATTATTGAGCCGCAAAAGTGTATCACTCAAAAGAACAGATCCTGTGGAATATTATAATTTACAGTGATGATGTTCTGATATCAGGGGGAAAAACAGAGCAGAAGCCAACAATTTTCAATAATATTAAGGCTATAGGTAGCAGCCAATAGACCTTGTATTGCGATTAGTTCAACCTTAATATCACTGCTTGTTCACAGTGGTATTAGTGTCTCTACTCTCTCAAAAATCTGTATAATTTTGAGTTGGCATAACAATGGTTTATGAATCTGTGTATGTGTGCACATTTTTCTTATATTTTTTACGTTTCTCTTTGGAAAGGATCAGTTAATGTTTTCTTCAATGTAAGACAAGTGAAAATAAATTGTTGGCCAAGGTATTTTCTGTAGTTGTTAAAATTAAGTTGTGTCTATGTGAAACAGAAACACGTATAGATTTGTGTAGTTAGAAAGGAGATGTGCATTTTCACCACTATTCCTTCAAGATAGACTGTCTAGAGAAAGCCATGTACCTTAAAGGACTTTGTTTAAAAAATAGGAGTAAATGTGAATGTATCTGTCGGCTTTGCTAGATTCTGGATTATACCCCACTGGGTGTGAAACAAAACAGCAAGAAATGGAATAATTTCAATTATAAGGAAAAATCAAGTTTTGGTAATAAGGCTACCTGTATGCTGAGAATTCATGGTGAAACCTTGGATTGTGTTCAATTTTCATGTTACTCTTAAAGGAGACAGACTGATCCTCTGAGGAAGTTAAGGGCACGGTGGGTAAAACATCACCTATAAATTAGAAAAACAGTGGCTGTAAACTTTAACAAAGGACATCTGTCTTCGATACTGACAATAGAAACCTTGGAATATTTGTAATAGCAAATATACTGCAGACAGGAGGAGCCTTTATGCTCAGTCACTTCATTACCTTGTCTTATTGTGTGGCAGCAAGTTTTGTGTTGCAAGAAAAATACACATGCATTTCTCTGAGTAAAATCCTGCTGGCCCTGTTGAAGCCAATTTTTGTTGTCTTCAGCAGATTGAAGCAAAATATCTTCTAATAAACACTCGTTAGGTCATGGAGAAATTAAATCTGCTGATCTAGCAGAAAAAAAGGACTGCCTCACTTCAGAAACATTGTACTATAGTGATTTTTGTTTTCATGTTTAATTTTTAAAATGTACTTATGACTGTCACAGACTTTCAAGTTTTCTGTTTTTCTGCTTCATTGGAGACAAGCTTTACTCATAAATTGTGGGTACTAGTCAAGTGCATGGTCCATTACTATTGTACAGGGTGGCCTGCCCACTTATGATATTGAAACACTTCCAGTTTACCATGCACTTGAAACAGTGAAACTAAGAGCACTATTGTATGACTATTAGTCATCTCTTTCTGCCCTCTGGCAAAATTACCATGCTGTCTAATCTTGTTGGGAATAGGTATAGGTACCACAAGATTATCCCATAATTTCTGCAGGAGTGTTAAAAAGATTCCCTGTCAATAAAGTCAACAAGATTATTTATAATCAATATAAGAAGTACTGAGAATTAAACTGGTGTTTTTCTGTCCTCTAGGAATGGTTGGTAACTATTACAAAAAGCAAGTTAACTGCAAGGAGCAGGAGTTCGTGAATTATATCATATGCTGTTATATATTGCCACACAAAAGATGGGGGGAAAAATTTACTAAAGAAGAAGACAGATCCAACGTGAATGTAAGTGAATGTATGATGGCCTAAATACTGTGAAATCGTATGAGAGCATCCAGACTCATCAGAAACACTATTCACTATCAGGCAGTGGTTATCACTGTTAAGAATCATTTGGCCTAACTGGGTCCTTTGAGGGATGGATAATTTACAACAATTTCCTGACTAGTCTGGCTCTGCTGAAGCAGGGTGTTACCTTCTGCATATTCTGAACCTTGTAAAACCCACCTTGGTTTCTACTGGAGCACTTAAAATGCTGCAGTATATGCAGAGTAAAACAAATCCCCAAACAATTCCAAAAACAACACCACAACAGATCAGGGGAATATTTTTGATAAAGTATTTGACTGAAGTGATGTAGTTGTTGTTGCCAGAAGGGCTGGAAGGAGGATCTGGGGA
>NW_009596927.1:0-328 GCF_000690535.1 Cariama cristata
GGTAGCCAGGTCCGTGCTGCCTGCTGGAAGTGCTGTCTGATCCGCGCTGTCTCCCAAATCTGGGATACCTGCAGAATGAAGCTACCTGACATGGGCTGAAGCCACGCCAAGGATCATCCTAACAGTCACAGTTTGAGTTCCCAGCCAACCCAGGAACTGCCACCTCCTTCCTTTGATCTCGTGGGAGGCTGGTTTGTCCTCCTTGGTCTGGGTGAGGGCAGGGGGATAGTCCAGCTCTGGGACTTGCTGGATGAAGAAGAGACCGCTCATATCTAAAAGAGGGTGTTTTGGGCATGGGGTGGTGGTGGGGGGGGTTCCTGTGCCCGCT
>NW_009596927.1:359-21917 GCF_000690535.1 Cariama cristata
TCTCTCCTGCAGCTGTGCCAACCTTTCCTGCTGGGCAGCAGGTTTGTCGTGGCACCGGTGCCTGGTGTGGGGTGTTGTGGTGAGCCCACGGCTGTGCTGGAGAACCTTGTGTAATCAAACCAGGACCTGTGATTCCTTGACAGGTTAATGGGATTGCTTCCCTCACCCTCGGCTGTGTCCAGATCACCATCTCAGCTTTAAACCTTGTAATCAGCCCAAGAAAAAAAAAAAACAAACCAAAACAACAAAACAAAATGCTTTGCTACTGAATCCGGGGTTTGCTGTGTCTGTCTCTGCAACAGGCACCCTGGCAGCTCCGTCTGCTGCCCAGCAGCACCCACAAGGACAATGTCTGGCAGAGCTCCCACCTTCGCCTTGTCTGTAAATATTTGTATCCTTCCCTTGTCCGTCAGCAGCCTGGTATTTGCGCAGGGAGAGGGTAACAGATGTTTGAAGAATTAATTTTCCGTGCGGCCCGTTCCCGGGAGCTGTGTAGGAAGGCTTCTTGGTGGGACTGTGGCGGAGGAAAGCGGAGGAAGCCGCGGTGTTTCCTTCTGCTGTGTAACGCTGCCAAGGGGCACACGGTCTCAGCAGTGTTCATCTGGGGATTTAAGGGGTGCTGAGCTTATCTAGCAACTGCCCTCAAACCAGGAGGCACTTTCAGCTTGAAGCAGCGGTGGTTGTAGGCTGCTGCAAAGAACAGGGCTCTTGATAAACTAACAACGTGTCTCATCTCTCATCTTTTAATGCTTTCCTGAGTCCACCAGTTCCAGTGGTTACAGATTTACTGTTTCTTTTTTTGAAGGCTCACCGTGGGTCTGCAGTAGCCCGCTTGCCCGCGGCCCCTCCGGGATCTGCAACATGCTGCTTTCCCTTCTGCTCCCGGTCCGACGGGTGGGTTTCTGCCCCTGCCTGGAGCAAAGGGAGGCAGCGGGGCTCCCATTTGGTCTTCCCTCTGGGCTCTCGGCAGCCTTAACTTCTTGGGGACCTCGTTCGGCTGTCCTTGCCTGAATACCACCCTCCCCTCCATCGTGTGCCTGGATTCATTAACACCGCTTCGGTTCTGCAGCACGAGGGTCGTCACCCACGTGATTTCTGCCCAGCCTTGCCCCATCAGTGGCTGAGTGGTAGGTTGGAGCAGGGATGTATGCTGGCATAAAGTCCTCTTCCCTCCTGAGGGATCCTCCATTATCCCCCAAAGCCCCAGATGTACCTTGTTCCACCATACCAAAAAGTGTCTGATCGTTTTCGAGCCGTGGTGGTTTCCCGATCCCACTCTCAGAGCTGTTAAAAGGGAGAAAGATGGGGAAACAAGCCAGGCGCAGTGAAAGTAATTAGCTTAACTTCTTCATCTTTGAAATGCTGCAATCACTGTAGGAGTTGTAACGTGCACCTATGTTGCAGTCTTTGGACTGTCCACTGGTGTGTGGACAACTAATACCACCCTGGCAGTAGCCCGCAGCCCGTCGAGCATCCCAAGCAGGATGGCTGCTCCAGTGCCGATGTTGGGTATTAACGTATCGCTAACTTCTTCCAGGGTCTGCTTTATAAGTTTTCATTTCCAGCCTTTTTCCTGATGCTCTTCAGGAATACCCACCCTCTCCCTGCTCAAACAAAAGAAGCTTTTTGGGAAAAATTTGACGAATGTTTCTCTTTGCAGCAATACAGGCTTAAGCAATGCTCCCTATTCCTGCCTCTCTGTTTATCCACAACACCAGTTTTGTGGGGCCAGGAGTAAAGCAGAGCTGGGAACTGACCCAGGCTAAAAATAACCCGGCAAAACTGATAGCTTAGGTGTTGCTGCTGACGCTGCTTGTGAAACTGTGGCCATGGTCAGAGAAGTTAGGTGGCCTTTCTGAGAACTGCTCTAAGTTTTTGGGTACAGGCGTGTTTTGTCTGAAAAGCTATCAGAGAAGGGTTTTGAGAAATACGCTGCTGCTTCCGCTGGCATGCCAGCTCTCAAAGGTCATAACAGCATATTTCAGAGCAAGGAAGCCCCAAACCCTCAATCGCACTCAGAATTGGCCAAAATGAGTGTGAATGATGCACCAGCCCGGGTCTGATGATGTTCTGTTTTCAGATCGACTTGTTGGGGAGATGTTTGCATTTATTAGAGGGGTGTTACACCAGCATGGCATCAGAAACTCTTTATTTTGCCCTACTGAAAGGGAAGAGAGCAGCAGAAGGGGTTAGCAGCGTTAGCTCCTGAAGAGGCAGGAGGTAGCTGGGTTTTTACTGGTCAGACCCTGCCTCCTCCACTCACGTGTTTTCACGCTGTGTATTCCCACTTCCTCAGGAAGCGCTCGTTCTTTTGACTGTCGTAGCAGTTTTATTAATGGCTTTGCTGGGTCAGAAGGAGGGGTACTGGCCGTTCAGAAATGGGCTGTCACTCTGCTGTCTCAGTGCAGGACAGCTGATGGCTCTGTCTTGGCAAGTCCGGCCATGCTCTGCCCACATCTCCTGCCTGTCTTGGGGCACAGAATCACACAGACTGGTGGGGGTTGGCAGGGCCCTCTGGAGATCACCCAGTCCAACCTCCTGCCATAGCAGGGTCACCTACAGCAGTTGCACAGGATCAGGTCCAGGCGGGTTTTGAATATCTCCAGAGAAGGAGACTCCACCCCCTCTCTGGGCAGCCTGTGCCAGTGCTCTGCCACCCTCACAGTACGGAAGTTCTTCCTCATGTTCAGGTGGAACTTCCCGAGGTTCAGTTTGTGCCCGTTGCCCCTTAACCTGTCACTGGGCACCACTGGAAAGAGTCTGGCCCCATCCTCTTGACACCCACCCTTAAGGTATTTACAAGCATTGATGAGATCCCCTCTCCGTCTGCTCTTCTCCAGCCTGAACAGACCCAGTTCCCTCAGCCTTTCCTCATCAGGGAGATGCTCCAGGCCCCTCATCATCTTCATTGCCTGGAATACAGGCTTAAGCAATGCTCCCTGTTCTTGCCTCCCTGTTTATCCACACCACCAGTCTGTGGGGCCAGGAGTAAAACGGAGCAGGGAACTGAACCAGACTTTTAGCATAATTGAGTTGAGTTAATCCATTGCACCTCCCTAGGCCATGTATAGCTGCCATCCTGCACAGCCACCTCCACCTCTGGACCAGCCAGACCCACCAAGGGGTGTCACAGTTTGATGTGGAGAAGGACCGTGCCTGTTTGTTGTTTTTATTTCCCTTGTTTCTTTCTCAGCTTGGTTGCTCTGCACCCATCCTTGAAAAATGGTGGGGACTGGGGAGGTACAAATCTCTTGGCTGTTTGCATCTCATGTCAGTGCATCAATGTTCACAGGAGACCTTGTTTTATTCCTGAAAGGGAAAGTGCTGGCAAAGCCCCTTCCCTCAGCACCTCACACCTTGGCATCTCTGCATGTCTGCAGAGGAGAGAGCTGGGATTTCCTGAGGACCAGAAGGGAGTTAGGTCCCCTCACTGATGGGGGCACGGTGTCTGCCTCCCTTGGGCTTGTTTCAGTAGCTCATCCGTTTGGTCTGTGATATATTTGGAAAACCAGGCCTGTAGCATGGGTGGAAATTCCCTTCTGGCCTCTGCGGGCTTTGTACGTGGCCAGTGACCCACTAGAAACGCGTTCCCTGCCTCGGTTACAGGTAAGCAGTAAATTGCTGTGTATTTTCTGCCCTAGTAGACGCTTGGTGAACGTGTGCTTTTCAACAAATGCAAACCATGGCTGGTGTCTGGGCTGAGACGTCCTCGGTTTCTCAGGATGTTGTAGCATCTTGCTATGAGCTGCCACCACCTGCTCCAGCCGTGGCCATGCCCGAGGTCCCCGCAGAAGCAGCTGCCGCGCTCCTCCCTGGAGGCAGAGTTACTTCAGTGCTGGGCAAAGAAACCTTGTTGTCAACAGCTGCCGTGCTCTGCTCTCCTCCGAAGGCTACCAATTAATTCCTTACAACACGATCCATCTGTTCTCAGCCTGTGAGCTGCTTGGGATAGCGGCTGTCTTTGCTGTGCATGCTTGAATGCTGCTGCAGAAAGGGATCCTGGCCTCGGGCATGATGACAAGGAGAACATTAAACTTCTGGTGAAGTGCCTGCGAGTCCTGGCAGACCCATAGGCTGATGAAGCTGTCAAGGGAAATGGAATATTCTTGTCCTTTCGACCACGTACAGAAACCATCACAACTGCAGAAGTACGTCTGGTCGGTTTAGAAATGTCTTGCTATCCCCTTGCGCAGCTGCTGTTTTAGCATCTTGGGTACCGCTAAATCATGTAGGTCTTTTTTTCATGCTGTTTTTTTTACTGTCATATTTCTAAGTTTCTTAGGCTCTTGTGCTTTTCTGGAAGCGTGTTGGAGGAACTGAGGTTTGTCTGTTCGTCTGTGTGGTCTTCGCAGAACCGTATTTCAAGGCTCTGCTCTCCAGAATGAAGTGAGAGTAACGGTGCTGCTCGTCACATGGCAAATCCTGTGCCACCTCCTGTCCTTTGCGATATCCATACCCTGAGATGGAGGCTGTGGTTTCAGGGCTTCTGGTAACCACATCAAAAAATATCCCAGCCCCATGGCACAAGGCACTAATGACCGATACAAACTCACTTTTCTGGTTCAGATTCATTAAATATTTTTGGCAGGCTGACTGGAGAGCTTTGTGCCGCATCAGGAGCTGCCTGTCTCCGTTCCCTGCTAATTGCACGTTGGACCACGTACTGCCTGTTTTCCTGCACAGAGACAGCATAAACTCCATTGCCATGGCTAATTGGGTAGAAATTAGATGTTCTACTCATGCAAAACCGAGATGAAATGTATGCTGTTGAGTGGTCTGGTGCACAGATGCTATATTCCTGATGGTGGAAGGGTAGCCTGAGCACCCAGACGTTCTCCCCATGTCTTGGCACAGTCTGCTGGGACGAGAGACTGGGTGTAATCCTGTCTCGGGGGAGGTAGTGCTGCTCCATCGCTGGGTCTTCTCCGTGGCTGGGAATGCAGGTGCAGGTGCAGACGTGGCTCAGCTGAGATGTGAGAATTCCTGAAGTCCCCACAGTTTGTAGCATCTGAAATCCATTGTTTTCTTTCACTGTAAAATTGTTGCTACGTAATTGCACTTCGCAGCCTTCCGAATAGGCACGTCTGTCAGATTTTGATGTTTTCAGTGTTTTGTTATGTGGGATTTTCTTTTTATTAAGAGCGGGGCTTTTACCAAACAAGCATCTCAATCACCATCTCAGTTAAAAAAGTACATCTAAAGGTCAGCTTACCTGAAGTCATCTTGGGGAATGTTTTAACTTAAGGATGGCATATAAAAACCCCAGCATCTGTGATTGTAAAAATGCGACCAGCTTTCGTCACTCTCCAAGCGGTGGCAGGGAGAAGATGTGATCTGCTTTGCTTTCATCCTTGCCTTTGTCTATATTGGCTAACTTAACCTGTATTCAAACACCAGAAAAAAAAAAAAAAATACATAGGATACCTTCTGCGCATACCTAAAAGTGGAATCCCACAGCTTGTGCTCGGACTTTCCTTGTGCTCTCCAGCCCAGTGATCTGACATGCCACATCATCCCATGGGAGTGTGAGGACGAGGAGGAGGAGGAGGAGGAGGAGGAGAGGGCAGGCAAATCTCTTAGCAATGTTACAATGATCAGAAAGTCAGTCCCTGCAGCCAAACTTGTACCAGGGAACACTCTGCCAGCCGCGTGGGCAGGCTTAATGCCTTGGTCATGTGGCGAGGATGCAAATTTAGTGCGCTTGAAAACCGAGCTAAGCTGGAGGGCTGTACAGTAAGACCAGCTGTTGTGGCAGCGGATAAACGAGCAGGAAGGAAAAAACCTACCCTTTCCTTGTTTTGGAGAGAGAAGAATCTCTCTGGGTTTTCTGCGTAGGGCCCCCCCATGCGAGGAGCTGTGGGGCTGCGTGTCGGGCTGTGGTTTGGATCATGGGATCAAGGTGGGAGCGCGTGGCTTGGCCATAGCCCTGAAAGGGTGGAAAACCCCACGCCTTTGTCTCCCAGAGTACCTGAGACGCGTCCCAGGCTTTCAGACCAGCAGGCAAAGAAATAGCGGGAGGCTTCAATGCCACTGGAGGAACAGCTGAGGGTTGCTTGGATATGGGAAGGGTTAAGGAGCCTGGACAGGAGGAATGAGCTGTGGTGTTCCTTCTGTGATTCAAAGAGGGAAAAATGTGCCCTCCCTCTCAGATGCTTCCTTCTGTCCAAAAAAGGCTAAATGGGCTCAGTGAAAAACAGCGGAGGCATTCCTCCTATTCTCTGGAGTAACTGGATATAAAAGCCTGGATTTAAAGGAGTAGCTTGCAGCAAATTAAAGGCGACTCTGAAAGGAATTCACCTTCTGCAGGAAGGCTGGCTGTGGTTTTGGTAACGAAGGATGAGCTGGGCGGTAGCTAGAGAAAGACGAGGCTGTGTAAGAGATGGATGTTAACAAACACAGACGATTCATTAGTCATCACAGATTATTAAACACAGGAGGCCAGTTTTTCGTCTTTATTTCATTAGGGTCGGCTTACACGCACAGCAATAACCGCAGGACTCGGCTGGGTTTGCAGCGGCTCCCAAGCACACAGGTTAATGGTATCTACCTTGATCCAAAACCCGTTCATGTCAACAGGAGACTCTCCGCTGACTTTCAGTGAGCTTTGGAGCACGACCAAAGTGAGTTTAATGAGCTCTTTTAATATATCCTGTGATCCTTTTGCAGTCAAAACAGACTGCGTTGTCTTCTTCGGGCCAGGATCGCAGGCACTTACTACACCATTTGCTGGTGATGGTCTGCCTGCTGTGAAACACGTGCGAGGGTTGGTTTGCAAAAACATCTCAGTGCAGAGCAAAGCCACCTCTGTCCCATCACCTTCAAACCCCCACCCTGAGGCCTGTCTGCCACGCAGCAAGGAGTCACAGGGGCGATCTGAGACCTGAATGATGAGCAGGAGGGAGAGAAAATCTTTAAAAGAGAAAGGAAAATTAAGGAGGAAGAAGGAAGGGAGGCTGAGGATGATTGCCAACGTCAACGTGACATGGAAGGGAAGGATCTCTGGCTGACAGGCACTGCGTCGCGATCCTTCCTTCCCACCTCCAGCCAGCCGGAGAGGAGGCAGTGTGGGGCACAGCTTCACAGCGGGTGAATTGCTGCCTCCCCCATCCCATCTGGACCAGAGCTGGAGAGCGGTCCACCCCACTCTGCTCATTGCCCGAAACCAAGATTTCAAGGAGGCTGGGCTATGAAGAAGGCCACCTTTGTCCTAGGGGATGAGCAGGAAGGTCTCCATAGGCCAAGGATTCTAGTCAGGCTGCTCATACCGGCTACTCTGGAAGAGAGTAGGGTGAGGTCTACCACACATCAGGCTTTGTTATCGGACAGACATTGGACACATGTCCCATCAGATGATGGCTTCTTTTCAGATCCCAGTTCTGCTTGTGGTGGAGTTTCCCACTCCCATGAGAGTGCCTGAGCTGCCAAAGAGGTCTTGGTTGGCCAGAGCATCCCTTGTGGCTGTGGTTGAGACTGCATGAAAAGTAAAGATAAGGGGAGAAAGTGAAGGAAAAAGGAAAACAATCAATATGGGGGCTGGAGGAGGTGCTCTGGGGCATGAAGAATGTCTTGGTCCCTTTGGGTGGGAGTTTCTTATTTCCCGTGGGCAGAATGACTTTCTGGGTGAGTGGGATGCAGAGCAGAAGATCAGGTTTCTTCATCCCTGAAGTCAGGGCTGACTTTGCTGGGACATTTATGTCTGGGAGAGAGCTCCCAGCTGGGTGTCCTGAAGAGAGATGGCTGGTGGGCAGTGTCTCCCTCCTTGGTGGGGTAGGGATTAAGCTATTCATCTTGGTGGCTTCTGCATATGCCAAGCCTGGGCAGCTCATTGTCCCTTGCAGTGCCTGGACAGAATCGTTGCAGTTTCTCACCATCAAACCCATGTCTGATGGTGGCTTTTACCCTGCAAAACTTGGTGGCTTGTGCAAGATGCCAAACCCCAGGCTGCCGAGCTGCAGGTCCTTCCCTATGACCTGCTGGCAAAGTGTAGCTTTTAGGGATGTGTGATGGAGCAGGGTCTCCTTGCTGAAGGGTCAGGTCCTACTGGAGCATCTCACGAGGGTCGCAGTCCCTCGGTCACTTTGCGTACAGCTTGCAGATGCCTTGGGAGCAGACTGCATCCACCCGACACGGGCACTGCTCTCTGTCCTGGCTCCTGCATGCTCGCTAATTGGGCCTGACATCTTGACGAGGACTTGGTGCGAGGCTGTCGGGAGCGGTTACTGACGCTTGGCAGCTCTTCCATGCCGGTGTTGCGTGAAGGCTGCAGGTCAGGTCCTCGCCGGGGGGCTCAGCCGGGTGAGGACTTTCAGGCTGTCAGTGCCTGGTGGTTCCCTGAGCAGTTTCCCATCCGACTTCTGTGTTTATTGTGTGCCTGGAATTCAATATATATGTGCAAGCCTGTTTCTAAGGGAAGGTGTTAAAAGTCACTCCCATGAACAGCAGGAGTTGGCTTGTCTTTTATTACCAGGGAAAGGAAAGAATTGCCACCAAAATAGAGTATTTTTTTTTAATGTGAACTTGATTCCCAAGTGCTCACCTGGAGCAAGCTTAAACCAACCAAGAAACCACCCTCTCTCTCCCCCCTGCCAAGTGCCAGGCTCTAAGTAGCACAGCCCACCCTACAAAATCTTGGCTGTTCCTATGAGGTGAAGTGTTGCCCAGAGGTGGGAATACCCGCATGGCTTTGCTGTGGAGTACAGCCAGCCCCAACAGAGTTATGAAGTTAAACAGGAGTGCGTTTAAAGGGAGGGAAAGGATATGGTTCGCCTGGGCTTTTCCTTGCAAGGAAATGCTGTTTGAGAGGAGCCCTGGGAGAGACGGATGCCAGGACTCGGGGAGCAGGATGCAGTGACTTCCAGAAGCTGCAGAAGGGGAAAGGACTGCAGCGAGGTTCATTTGGACCTCGGGTAAATTAAGAGCTCAGGGCTGATGGGAGGGCATCAGGGGGTGATTCAGCTGCCTGTTCTGCTCTGGAGTGCCTGCAACCCTTTGTTGTGCTGGTGAAGGAGCCGATTCAATGGCAAATCCTGGTTCAGTCCGCCTGAAACTCTCCAGCTTGGATTTGCCAGATGTGTTTCAGGGGAGACGTTCCCGCTGGCTGAGATGGAGGGGCTAAGGGATCTTCAAGCAGGCTTGCTGGCATGCCTGCAGCTGGATCCAGCATCCCCAGGGCTCAGAGCAAGCCATGGAGCTGGGGGCTGGGGAGATGTGGCTGAGCCAAGAGCCGTGCCGGGAGTCCCGGCCAGCCCGATGGCTTCGCAGTGCTTCCTCCCTATTGTGCCTCGGTGCTCGAGCGCATTGTGGGCTGTGTGGGCAGAGCATCCTCCTGGGAGGAGGCAATTGCTGGCCCTTGGAAAGCAGAGGGAAGCCTAGTTTAAAATAACTTTGTTGGTGAGACCCGTTCCAGCACGCATCCCTGCAAAATCAGCTAATTTAGTTAAGAAAAAAAAAAAAGGGGGGGTGAGTAGAGGCACGGGGTTGCCTCGTGGTCTCTGGTCGGGCAGCGGAGGGGCAGTGCCCGGTGCTGCTCTGTGTGAGGCTGGTCGGGGGCCGAGTAAGAGCAGCGAGCATCTCCGGGATGCCCTGCTGTGCCCGAGGTACCCATCCCCTTTGCAGAGGGAACCAGCCAGCCCTGGCAGGGGAGAGGAGCCTCTTCTCTCTGCTTGATAGCAATAGCAGCAGGGCTTTCCTTTTTGTCTTTTGTTTTTGGTTTTTTTTAAGAGTCTGACCTCTTTCCTTTATAGCTTTGGAGCCTTCGAGTCAGCATGGCTGAAATGGGCTGCACTGGCCCACCCTGGCACGAGAGGCCGAGCCATTTCAAGCGCCGATGAAATCCGCTCATCCCTTCAGAGCCTTCTGCTTGGCAGTCAAGACTGCAGCCTTTCCTTGGAGAGCAAACACAGGTTGTTCTGCTTGGCACACATGTAAAAACTGGAGCTGATCCACCTGTTGGGACCAGGGAGGTCAATACTAAAATCCGTGACACTTATAAGAACAGGACCCGTGGGTGAGCCCGGGTGGGATCACAGCACGATTAGCCAGTGTGTCAGACAAAAAAAACCCCACATTTCTTTGTCAGAGAATGCCCATGATACCTACGGAGACAGAAATGGAGTGACTTTGGCTTCGGCGCAGGGCGGAGGTGTGGGAAGCCTTCGGCAGGCTGCTGATGCCAATGTGCACATCGGTCCTTGGCGCTTGCCCTGGGTTTAGACTTTCCAAAGGAGATCGGGGTGACACCGGCTGAGGTTCTGCTGTCAGTATGGCTTGAATAACCTGGAAGAGGAAAGGAGAGGAAAGGCAGAGTCAGGAAGACAAAAAATAAATGGAGAGGGTGAATCTCCTGCCTGCATTCAGTCTTTTTGCCCTGTGCTGAAGTTATTTTTCTCTCAACTTGCAGACTTCTAAGCTGTTTGGTTTGTCTTCCCCCTCACCCCCTGTGTTTTTGTCGTCTTTACTCTAAAAAGGCAATTACTAAGCGAAACCGGCCAGTTGGGCCATATTTAGGAGTGTGACTCGGCCTTTGCATCAGCGAGTGCCCAGGGCTCCCAGCTGTTGAACTTGCACAGCTGGGTGCCGGTGAGGTGCTCAAGGGTTTTATTTTTTTGGCTCCAAGTCTCTTCTTTCCCGCAATTTAAATTGGCCGCTGCTCTTTCCTGCTGCTGCTAACTGGCCTTGAAGGGAGCGTGTACCTGGATCATGGGCACGGGCAGGGTAAAGGAGTCGGGGGTGCGTTTCTCCAACCCACCTGGTATTCCTGGCTCTGAGCAGGACCCTTTTCCCAGCTCTATCCTGCCTTTTATGTCATTTTTCTATTGCTATGACTTAAGAGATGGTAGACTGAAATCAGGATGTGTGTCTCTAGCTCTCCTCCCTGCCTGCTAACGATAGGCAGCAAATCTCTGCAGGAGGCTTACGTCCCCGTGTACCTGTAGGGAGCTGGGCTGTGCTTTTCAAGGGAGCTAAAGAGAACCAACACCTTGATTCCTTGGGCACCAGTAAAGGCCCTGACCTGTGAGCATCACTTTGCCGCCAGCTTAGAACGTCAAAAAAAAAAAAGAGGGACTTGGAATCATAAAAGTGCTTTAAAAACTTGAAAAAGTGCCAAGACCCAGTTCTTAGGATTTTTTCCTCCGTGGGCAGGAGATGGTGTGTCTCTTGTAGTTGTGCTGCTTTAGGCAGCAGCGGGGATTTCTTGGCAGTCCCGAGTCCTGGAGGGAGAAGCCCCCACTGCAGGAGTTGTGAGTGTTGCAAGCTGGAAAATATCTTCCACTCTCCCTCCCCTGTCTTGCAGAAGGAAGCAGGTAGGAACCCTTGCTTCTTTCGTTACGTCAAAAAGAGCTTTGAAAGGAGTTTGTGGTGGAAAATACAAACTCGCGGAAAATTGTGCGTGACCCCTTCCACGTTGCTGCCCCTTTCCCTGGCAGACCCGGGTCTTTTCCATGATATTTCCTATTTGCATCTCTGGGAAAAAGCAATACCTTGAGGCACACGTTCTGGCTGTCGCGGCGGTTAGCGGGGTGGGTTTTTCTCTCTCGGCTGCCGGCCCCGGGCTGGCAGCCCCACGTTCGGGCAGTGACTCAGTGCCTGGCAGAGGCAGGGAGGGCAGGCAGCGGCCCCCAACCTGTGGCCGAACAGGCTCGGCTTTGTGCTGGCCGGCTTAAAAGGAGCTTTATGACTCCTCTCGGCATGGCGTGAGCCCCGGCTTCTGCACAGGCCCCTCTTTGTGGGGGGGTGTGGGGGGTGTGACGTGGTCCCGGGGTGGAGAGGCGAAGCCAGGCGGGAGATGGGGAGCAGCCTTGCTAACGGGGTCCCTTGAAGGGACTGAAACCGGGAGAGGGCGAGAGCTGGGACGGGGAAGCGAGACCCTGAGATGCTTAATTCTCATTGCGCCCGAGGGGAGGTAGGTGCCCGAAGGGCGCACCAAGGGTCTGGTTCAGCCCTGAGTTGCCGGTGGTCCCCGACCCGAACGGCACTTGAGAGTCACCGGATGCATCGTTCGGTGCTGAAGACTGCAACTCCTGCAAGGTGACATCGGTCATCCCAGAAATGATGGAGGAATACTTAGGAAAGCACACCGTGCTAAGAGTCTCCTAATTGCGTGTAAATATGTGAAATCTCAGCTCTGCGAGGCTTTTGTTCACACTTCCACTGCTCGGTTTCATGTTAAAAAACCCCCACCAAACCCTCTGCAGCTGCTTTCTCACTCAGTTGCAGGGACAACTGGATGAACAATTGCTTTTACAGTTTGGCTCTCAAACCAAAGTATCAATTTTTGGTTTGCCTGAACTAAATGATTTCTGGATTACTCTTTCCTGGAGATGATTTCTCACACTTTTCTCATCCATTTACTTCTGTGGGTAATGAGAACGGGAGATGTTCTCCCATCTCTCCTCCTGACGCCTCTGTCCAGGTGGCACAGCTCAGGTATTCGTGCAAGGCGCCTCATTGGGAAACCCAACAAGGGCCAGAATCCCCCATCGCTGCCTCCCACGTTGTTCATGAGCACATTAATCTCTCCCTCAGCCTCACCATGCAGACATCTGCTGCTGTTTTTCCAGACGGTGTCATGCCAGGGTGATAAAGCACGGAGACTGCCTCTACAACTAAGCTGCCTCTTAAGACCACCTAAGACCTAAGCCCGCTGCCGCAGCGATGCTACAGAGGTAGCAAACGCCAAGACCCACCGCGCAGCCTGTGTTATGCAGTGCCAGAGGGTCTCTGGGAGAGGAATTACCCCCACGTCACTGCTGATCGACTCCTCTTCTTCCTCAAGGGCTAGCCTGCATCATGCCAGGGTGATACCCGCCTGTTGATGGAGCTTATAGCCACATCAGTGCTGGAAATATCCCCTCTGCAGCTTTTGTCTAATTTTGCTTGAATTCCACGAAGCTCCACAACAACTCCCAGGCAAAGAGCTAAAATATCAGAATTTTAAAACACTGTTTACAACCAGCCTGCTCCTCTCGATGCATTGCTCCAGTTTTAGTGCTCCATCACTTGTGTGGTGTCACCTCAGTAACAGCAGGGTGTTTAAAAGCCTGGAGTGAGGCGAGATGAACCCAGCCTTAAACATCTGTAGAAACAGCTGAGATATTGAGTAATTTGTCATCTCGGTATGTCACTGAGCCCAAAACCAGGCCTGCCAGAAGCTATGGCAATACTCGTGTGATAGTAGCAATGCTTATAGCAGCCACGTTGAGGTCTGCCGGTGATGGACCGGTGCCCAGGTGGGAGTGGGAAGTGTCAGTGATTTGAAGGTTGAAATACCCCTGCTTACAAATCCCGAGCTCCAGCTGGGTTTCACATCCTCCTTTTGCCCTGCAGCTGGGTGCAATGGTGATGGCAGCATGGACCCAGGGACAAATCTGCAACGCCACTTTGAGGCCATGGCTGCTTGGCATCCCAGACCCCCAGCTTCAAGCATGAGCCACTCTGCCAACCTCACTGGCATGCTTGGATCAGAGCTCATGGCTGCACTCGTGGGCTGGCTTGGACGCTGAGGTATAGCTCCAGCTTCCAGGTGATGTCCCAGTTGGTGAGCCCCTTCCGTAGAGCCAAGCATTTTGCTCAGAGGAAATATGAATTGACTTAAGGGAGAAAGCCGTATGCAGGACTCCTGGAGAAGGTAACAAACTGCTGCGTCAACAGTTGTATCTCCCTGTCCTTTCGTGGTCACTGCATCCTGGATGAGAGCAATTTGTGGGTGCATTAGGATGGTTGGAGTGTCCAGCAGCAGAGGAGGGTCAGGACAGGCAGACAGTGCTGGCAGAGGTGGCTGCTCAGGTTTCGGTGCAGTGGATTGATTACCCCGGTGCTGGCTCTGTATGTGTGCCGGCAGCTTCAGGGGCATTTTCAGGCCCCGAATCACAACATTGGACTCCAAGGGCCAGCTCTTACAGCGGGAGAAGTGGACACAGAGCTTGTTGTGCTGCCAGACTTGTAGCAGCGTGGGAACTGGTACCCACCCAGGAGGTGATGTGTGAGTGCGCTTGCGGTTGCACAGCTGGACACGGCACCCATGCTGTTCCCAAGCTGCTATGTTACCAAATTTACACATCCTAAGCCTTGTCCAGAGCAAGCTTGGATGGGCAGAGTGGTGCTTAGGTGCGTAGAAGCAAAACCTTACTGAGCTCTCTCCTTCTTCAAGGCTGAACGGGGTAACCTTCCCTGGAGCTGCACCAAGAGCATCAAGCTTGTCGAGCTTTGGTTGGACCACCCAATGTATATGGGCTATAACAAAATCCTGGGACTCCCTTCTGTCTCGAGTTAGTTAGTCCTGATCTTTCTGGACTGGACAGGACCTATAACCAAAAGGTTTCCCCCAAGCCCAGGTGAGAGACATCAGCCCCAGAGTGCTCGAGGCCAGCAGGATGGGACCACATCCATTTGCAGGCTTGGAAATCCTGGTGCTGGGCCACCCCTTGGCATTTTTGCAAGGCATTTTAGAGGAATAGCTCTTCTACACAGGCCTCCGCCCTGAAACCCACACAGCTGTACGGCTGGGAGGAACTGGAGCACCTGAAACTGCTGGAGAAGAGCATGATGCTGTTTTTTAAATGGCCCCTTCATCGCAAACTATAGATTAAGACTTAAAGTGAAAAAAGGTATGAGACAACACGCCTCCTTGAAGTGGGAAATAGCTCACTAGCAGACATATGGGGACACTAAAGCCAGGCTGACAGGTAAATTAACACAACTGCTAGCCACATTTTTAGTTCTTGAAAGTGGCAGGGTATATTTTTAGCACCAGGATTTTAGGTGTTTTAGGTCCGAAACCACCTCAAAGGCTGAAAGTCAAGCCTGCTTCGCCGAGCCCTGCAGCTGTGCTTGGGCAGCCAGGTGTTAAAAAAGAAAAAGCCACGTAGCGGGAGCATTCAAACAAAACCTGTTGCAAACCTCGTTTGCTGGGAAGATGAGACAAGACTGGGGAAAAAATGGTTAACGGGGCATTTTGCTGGTCTTGCACCTCTGTGTTGAGGAGGGTTTGGGGGGGATTTAGTGAGAATAAATGCCAGGCTCTTGCAGCAAGTGGGATCATAGCTCACCAGGGCAAGTGCCAGCTTGTGGCTCTTCATTTAGGTGGTACACGGAGTCTGGGTGATGAAAACTGAGCTCTTGAGAAAGGAGGGGAGATTTAATCTGGCACCGTGAAATGGCTTGCCTTTGCCAAGCTATTTGGGGGAAATAACTGCCTTTTGTGAGAGAGATTTGTGAGCAGGTCTGTCTTACAGGTTCCACTTTCTGAGGAGCGGTGTTGGGGCTCGTTGCTGTCTGTGGTGCAGCTCTCGGTTAAACTAATCCTGTAAAAATGCTGCAATATCCTCTTAATTCCTTTTAAACCTGACTTTCCTCAGGATAGCAGCAGCAGAGCCCTGAATCCGCACCGGCTGGATGAGCTGCGCTGAGATGCTGGGTGGGGAGCTGGAAGGGCTGGTGGGTCCCGTGCTCTCCTGCCACGCTGTGATGGGGCAGTAAATTTGGCTGGAGGGCCTGTGGGATGGCCAGGCTTATTCTTCTATATGAAAATTTACAGGGTGGGAGGAAAAAAAAAGCAACTCTAAAACTTCTTCTCTCTCCCAGCTTTCCACAAAACTCCCTGCAGAGCAAGCCGTCACTTGAGGCGCATGCGGGTGGTCCACCCACGTTTGCGGAGTCAGGGGCCAAGACATAAACTCCATCCCACCAAGTCTCAGGTTTCAGTAAAACGCTTTCTTCTTCTTCATGTCATGAAGGACATTTCCCTCGGGTGAGAGCATTGTGCCATGCAATTTGCAGGCTTCCCACACCAAAATTTAGAAGGTAGGAAAATTCCCCCCATTTCACGGGTCCTGATGGAGCAAAAGGTCTACACCCAAAGTGATGATATTCTTCTACTAGGATCCAAGGCTGCTGGTTTTCCTTGGAGCTGGGCTGGAAGAAATCATGCAGGATTTGGAAGGAGACAAGGAGAGAAGAGGCAAAGAGACGATGGAGAGAGACAGCTGTGTACCAGGAGAGGCTGTTTGAGACATTGAACAGGCTATCGAGCATGTCAAAATCCTGTTTCCTGGCATCCTGTACAAACCTCCCATGATTTTACCGGGACAATATTGATGGTTTATCAGAAACAGCAGTTTAAGTACAACCCTGAGACTGCTCTGGTCCCTCATGCTCCCACGAGCACGATCTCATGCATCCTGAGGGCAAAGTCACACCTGCATCAGCAGAGCAGGTCGCTCAAAGCCGGGCTGTCATCCCATGAGCAACCTCATGTCCTGCTGCTGTATGGACCAGGGCTTTCACCCAACGCCTCGGTCATGAGTCTCTCACTCAGCTGGTTCCCCTGCTCTGCTGCGAAAGTGCTAGTCGGAAGATGCGTTTGCTCCTCAACGCCTTTCAGATGCTTTAAGGAGCTGGGCTGAGCCCAGTCAGGCTTGGAAGAAGGGTTGGAAGGAACATGGCCAGGTGGGTTTCTGGTGGCCATCCCCAGAGAGGGCGAGATGTAGGTCGGGCGAGATGTAGGTCAGGTGATCCCAGAAGAAGATGGGCTGTGAAGGAAAGGTCACCGAGAGAAGCTCAGGAGGAACATGGCTCTTCCACCTAGGAAAAGAGAGATGATAGCAATATTTGACGCAAAGACTTTGTCTCCAGCTAATTTATGTTGCTGATTCCCACTCGCTGAGCCTAGACGGGCCTTTCAGAGAAAGTCTAAACATTAACAAAGCAAGCGGTGTGCACACAGCGGGGCAGCTCAAACGCAGTGTGGGTGGTATGCTGAAGGGCATTCACACACAGGCATGGTGGAGGGGGGTCCTCCCCGACGCTGGAGGTGCAGTGTTCAAGGCTGCCTTGTATCGACTCATCAAATATTTGTTTGCATCTGTGACCTTCAGACTTTCCCATCCTGGGGGTGATTTTGGCTGCAGGTGTGCTGGCAGCCACTTTGAATTTCAGCACGGGCCGAGAGTAGGGCAGGACGGAAGAGCTCCTTACGGACGAAGTTCCTCTAGCAAGGTTTAATTCCAACGGTACTCGGGTAAAACTCACCCCTGCCCCGGGGGCACGGCTCTCACTAGCACTCTGTGGGTGAGAGCAAAGGTGGTGGCCAGGGGAATCTCTGTGCCTATGTGATCCAGGCTCGGCAGGACTCACTGTTGCTCTGAACATCAGTGGGGAGCAGTGATTTATCCCTGCTGGGCACCCCTTCTTTCTCCAAGCAAGCAGAGGGCAGACTCTCCTTACTGATGCAACATGGTGACCAAAGTCTTCTTTGTCAGCTCAGTGCAACAAAACCGCTTCGGATATCTCGCTTGCCCCTGAGGGAGAATTTGGGATGAGCGGGATGGAGCTGTTACGGTAAAGGTCCTCTCATTGACACCTAGGAAAAAGGCATCCTTTCTCCTGAAAGGTGGCTTCCCTTCTCACAGATTTTTGTGGTTTTAGAAACGGAGCTTCAGGCTTTCACACCTCAGGGGTCTGGCCCCGCTATGCACAGGTAGCGGCGAGGTACAGGACAGGCTTTTTTCAGCAGCAGTTTCTCTTGGGGACTGACTGATTCTCGGTGTGACCGTCCTTGCTTCTTTTTGTGTTTACCAAGTGTAATCTGCAGGTCTTAGTAATGACGGCAATTCTCCCTGCTGCTTATAGATATTTGGGCAGAATCATTGCTGTGCTTTTCACTAGCTAAATGCTGCGTTGGTAACTACTCTATTTCCCGTTAATATTTTTCTCTGTGTTTCTGAGGAAGCTTCCCCTGATCCTAGACTTCTTCCTCACCGAGGACTCCCTTCCCCAGCCTGGCTTGCTCTTACCCCTGGGCAGGGTACTCCAGCTCTCTTGCAGGGTGGCCTTGCTGATTTGGTAACTTGCTTGTTTGCAGGCTTATTTGAACTCGGTCACATCTTTCTTGGCCACTCTGCGTTTGCCTGGTCCTTTGTAGCCCAGAAAGGGAAGGAGCTCAGCGGCCAGTGATGGCTGTGGCTACCGGCAGCGATGCGGTTCTTCTTTCAACTCCTGTTTCCTCTTTCCAGAAAGGCAAATAACTGGGCTGTCAGTGACTACGGGCAGAGGCCAGGATTTGGGCTGGCTCTGTGATTATATGAAGGCTCTTGCTCTGTGCCAGTTCCTCATGGCACTACCAGCAACAAATCGCTGGTAGTCCAGACTTTTGGCAGTGTTGACCAGAATTCAGTTGGTTTTGTGCTCTCAACGTGCTGCATTCATATACGTACCCTTCTCAGCCCCGGGAGGTGCATCTTTTCCCCAGGACTCATGTTTAATACAACGATTGGTCAGAGAAATAAGCAGCGATGCGCTGCAGTGTTTTCAGTAGGGTGTTGCTTTCTGCCTCATGTCCCCAAAGCCACCGGGCAGTGCTATCGGTGTAATGCAGATTGGCCCCAGAGGTAGCAGTGGGATGGATTTGGCCCCTTTCTACACCATCCTGAGGTCTTGTACCTTCATGGCCGTGTTGCCATTCCCCTTCTGGCTGGATGTTTGTGGTAGGTGCTGAGCGATGTGGCCAAGCCATGGCACGAGCACAAACCTGGTGGAGTCCATGCTGAGCCGGAGCCTTGCGCTGTTGTCTCCTGCCACATCTGCAGGTCACAGAATCACAGAATCGATTTGGTTGGAAGAGACCTCTGGGACCATCGAGTCCAACCTTTGCCCTAACACCACCACGTCAACTAGACAACATCAGGTCAGTGCTGCTCTCATTCAGCCCTGAAGCCGTTTTCATTCAGGACGTACCATGTGGGGCTTCACTTTCAGGACTAGTGTTGCAGTTTCTGGTATTGTGTCAGCTTGTGAGCTGAAATCCAAGATCAAAATGAGCTTGGTGGTGTTTTGGTGTTTAGGGAGATGTTTAGGTAAGTACTTCTAGCTGCAAAGAAGAAGGATGATGTGCAAGTCTGACCCCACACAGATGAGGGGTCCACGCAGATGCCAATGCCAGGGAGGGGTCGAGTGTTTCCCTCCTCTGGAAAGCTAAGAAAGGCTCTAAGTTCAGCCTTTCAAAATACTTCCACGCCAGCCAAAAGTCTTTTTCCACGTGTTGGAAAGACAAATAAAACGGAGCACCAGGGAGCAGGCAGAACTGGCCTTTTATTGCCAGTTCTTCTTGCCTAGTCGGCAAGGAGGAGAGGATATTTCCCTCAGCCCTGCTTTACATCCCTCTCCCCTTTTTTTTCCCAATGGGAAATTGTGAGTGCATGAGTTAAGCAGAGCCCCGGGGAATGGGAATCTCCGCAGTGCTGTGTTGCTGGCAGCGTGTGAAGGTGATGGCTGGGATAGGATGTGCACGTCCTCACCGCGCACTTGGCATCGCTTGGCTCCTTCACCAAATTCCTTCCCCTCCCCTCAGCCCAGACTGTCTCTCCCCGGCTTCCATCCCTGCAGGCGGGTTGGGAGTAATGTCACCACAGCATCGGGACCTGGGAAGGGTCCTGCCTCCGAAGGTAATCCCCGCTCCTTCTCTCTCCCTGCTATTGACTTTTTTTTTTCAAATCTGGATCCATTCCCTGATCAGGCTGTCCCCCCAGTCAGGGACAGGGTGAGCTGTGGTGGGTGACTGGGAGCGGGGAAGGGTTGTGCTGCCCATGGCACAGGGCTGCCTGGTAGGTTTGCTACTGCCAGACTTGGGCAGTGAGAGGCAACAGCTGTCTTCCAGTTGGCCCCACGAGTCATTGCACTCCCTCCCGCATCCCGAGGCCATCCTGGTTGCAGCCGCCCTGCTCTGTCCATCATGGCTACAGCAGCAGGAGCTGGTCCAAGCTGCCCATGTGGGAAGGAGATGATGTCTTTCACTCCTGGCATAAGCTCCTAAAATCTCTTGGGAAAATCAGCACCAAAAATACTGACTGACGCTCCCCAAGCAGCGGAGGCTCCTGGAGCTGGCATGGCTGCTGTTGTGTACCCTGGATGTCCGTGGGAGCCAGAAAAGCCTGCAGCATCAGAGGGACAGGCCCTTGTTAATATGCCCCAATGACGAGTTGCCCTGTGTCGAACCCGAGAGTGTGTGCTGGCTAATGCACGTCAGCACGGAGACCTTCCAGGCTGGCCAGGAAAACCCCAGGAGATGGAGAAATCATAGAATCATAAACTCATAGAATCATTATGGTTGGAAGAGACCTCAAAGATCATCAAGTCCAACTGTATACGTGATGCCACCATGCCTGTTACACCATGTCTTGAAGCACCACATCTAAACGTTTTTTGAACACCTCCAGGGATGGTGAGTCACCACCTCCATGGGGAGCCCGTTCCAATGCTTAACGACTCTAACAGTGAAGAAGTTCTTTCTAATGTCGAGCCTGAACCTCCCCTGGCGCAACTTGAGACCATTTCCTCTCGTCCTATCGCTAATTACCGGGGAGAAGAGCCCAACCCTCCCCTCACTACCAACCTCCTGTCAGGTCATTGTAGAGAGCGATCAGGTCTCCCTTCAACCTCCTCTTCTCCAGACTAAACAACCCCAGCTCCCTCAGCCGCTCCTTGTAAGGCTTTTTCTCCAGGCCCTTCACCAGCTTCGTTGCCAAACTGTGCTTCGGTAAAGGAAGAAGAAAGAAACCACCCCACAGTCACTCGGCTTGAATGAGAAGTCTGAGCACTGTGCCCTTCACGCTGGCTCTCGGAGGAGGTTTGGTGCTGGGAGGTGCTGGGGCAAAGGATGGCGCAGAGGAGTTTCACTTTATGCACATAACCACCATCTTCTGCAAAGCCGACCTGGCCAGAGTAAAGAAGATCTGATCTGCTGCCTTTGATTTGGTGAGAATTAAACCGTGGTGGGGAAAAAAACTGGGGAAAGAGGCATGTGAGTTTGCAGCAGGGGATGTCCCCTTGAAACAGCTGTAACCCACATCCTCTCCACCTTAGCAGTCAAGAGTGGCTACCTCCAGCCAGGGCAGTGCATCTGCCGGGGCCTTCCCTGCTGCCAGGCAAGCGGTAGTTTCCATGATGGGCAAACGTTGGCAAGCAGGAAGAGATGGGCTCTGCTGTGAGGTGAAAACGTGTGCATCTGACCCGCCGTGTGGTTTTCCTGTGTGGCACCTGATGAGGACCATAATGAAGGGATGTTCCTCTGGAGTCAAGGGCTGAGTCTGCATCATTTGCGCAACCCAGCCTAGACCTTCACGCTGTCACACAAAGCCCTGGCCTACGCCCAAACTCTTCCAGGAGGGAGAGAACGGGGCACGGTCCGTCCCTTGTCAGATGTCCACAGAGGTCATACCACAGCAGTGGGGTGCATTACACTACCGGCAGTAATCCTCAACAGGGCTGGTTTTTGATGTCGGCTCTGGACCCGCGCCGTTGCCGGCACGGTGAGTGGGAATCACCCAGTGCCTGCCTCATTCACTGAGGACATGACCTTCCAAGGAGCCGATGGTAGGCACGGGAAACCTGAAACTTCTCTGCCTTGAAGCAGGCTGTGTCATCCAGCCTTAGCTTTCTTCCTTGCCCGCACGCTGGCCATGGGTCTCGTGGGTGGCAAAGCTGCGGAGCCCTACAGCACTGGATGCCCTTGCAGTCGAGCTGCCTCCCAGTTGCTTCCAGCAAATAATCCACTGAACAGCTCCA
>NW_009596927.1:21948-29183 GCF_000690535.1 Cariama cristata
ATGTCCCTTGCAACAGGGACCCATCCCAAATGGTTGTACCACTCTGATGTGCCAGGTCTCTATGGACCTGTGCCTTGCGATGGCTTCTCTAATGTCTGATGGTGGTTCAGCTCATGCTCCGGCCTCTCTGGTGGGCTTTGCGGGAGCTCTTTTCCAGAGCTCTTTCCCCAGAAAACTCACTGGATCTTACTGTCTTTAGAAGCTCTCACCCTCTATCAAATCTGCTTGAAAGGGCTCAGTGGGTTAAAATATTAAAAGAGGGGGAATAATGAGCAGATACAGCTCTCGCTTAAGTTTTAATGGCCTTAAGAAACCATACTAAACCCATGTTAAAAAAAAAGGAGTTGTTTCCAGGAAAAGTTTTGCAAAGTCTCAACTCGATTTCCTTTCCAGCATCGTGAAAGCCGCTCTTTGATAAAGATTGTAATTAAAAACCCCAACAGTCTTATTTTTTCTCCGATTCATTTGAATGTTATAAATCCAGTGAGGGAAGGGAGCGCTTAGAAATAAGATGTCTGTATTTTCTCATATAAACATACCATTCGTAGGAAAGACACTTTCTTCTTTGACAAGGGTCTTGCTGTTGGAAAACCATTGCTTAGCTTTGCCCTGACAGCCCAGGGACAGTAAAATTTGTCAGCATGGAGAAACTGAGTGGCCAGGCTGGAGTGGGATAATGTTCGTATTAACGGGGTAATTGTCCCTCTAACTCCATGACGGCGATGCCAAGTGATTCCCCCCCCTCCGCCAGCTCCCTGTGATCCCCCTTCAAGCTGTAACGCAGCTGCTGACTTGTGGCACATTTCTTTTCCTAGATGTCACCTTGGGTTCCCCCCCCCGCCTCTCTGAATTTCTAGGATGCTTGAACTCATTTCTGACTGCGGTATTGCAGATGTGGATGGGCCGGGCTGCATTTTTAGTATCTGATTCAAAGCCCACTGAAGGCAGGAGCAATTCCCTGTTGATGTCAGTGGTCTCTGGAGCAGGCACTATGTAACTGCTGGTTTTTTAATCCAGACAATTGCAGTTAAAGGGAGCGAAGGAAAAAAAAAAAACCTCACATTTTATTTTAAAGGTAAAGCGCTCAGGCCAGGTCCTGAGCAGCCAAAACAAGGATCCTGCTTAAACCAGGGCATTGCACCAGACCCCCCCTCCCAAAGCAGAGATACTGAATTGCTCCCCCCTTGGGAAAATTGAGGCTGTCCTCTTTAAAAGAGAGGTATTTTTACTTTCTGTCTTTGGATTTTGTGTTCTAAACAAACGAAGGGCTTTGTGAGGAGAAAGAAAAACCCAATGACCTTATGGTGAGCATGTCAGGAATCTGCGATACATCTACGAATCTCTGTCAGGTCTGGCCGTGCCAGCATTGCCCGAGCCTGTGGAAGGAGAGCACAAGGCAACCCATACCATCCATACCAGTCAGCAGTAGCCGAGGTTGTACCTCCGAGAGAGAGCAGGGGCTTACAGAAATTGCCGTGTTTATCAGCTGGGAGTATTCCTGGGAGGAGGAGGGGTTGTGAGTTATTCCTACTTTTTGGAGTAATTTCAATATTCGTAGAGGCGGTCGCTCCGGCGGAGGTCTCTCTGCATCTCGCACGGTGCGTGGAGGCCGGTGCATGTCACTAGGGACTGGGCTCAGTGGAGAAAATTGTGGGCAATGTAGGTTGGTTCAGCGAAACTCTCCAAAGGACATTTCTACCGACAGACCCAAATTCCTGCTTTGCAACCCCATACAGCACGGGTGTATTTGAGGGGGTGGCTATGCCGTCAGCTGAACCTCCTTTGTCATATGGCTGTGGGAAATCTGACAGTAAGATCCCCCCCCTAAAGATGAGCAGCTATTATTTGGAGGGGCTGATGTCTGGCTGCTAGCAACAGGAGCCAAACGGCGAGGTTAGATGAGAGATGCAGCATACTGACATGGCTGAAGCTGGGCTGATTCACCGGGCAGAGAGGGCCAGATCCAGCGTGGCAAAGGGTGCAGCTCTGCAGATGTGGATGGGGCACTGGGCTCCCACCTCAGCTCAGGATCTGACTCACGGCCACGTTGTTATCTTGGAGGATGGATGACATGAAGTGATTCACCGTCATCAACCGTTGGCATTCGACGTGGTTGAGTCAGGGCCGGCGGGCTTAAAAATGGGTGGATTGGTTAAATGTTTTTGGAAGAGGGGAGATGTTGGGTCTTCTCCTTTGCCTGCCTGATGGTGGACCTCTGGACGGTGGCCAGCTTGCACGCGATGCTCTTCCCAGAAAGCACGAGGCACAGCCGGTTGGCAGAGCATGTAACCAGAGCTCGGTTGAGTCTACGAAGAACTTGCCTCTCACAAATGCCTCTGGACCCGTCTTCGCTTGGGAAACGGGTGCTTGTGGGAGGCTGGGGGCTTCCAGCCCATGATGGGTGCAGGGTGATGGCAGTGTGCCTTCTTCAGCCTGGCAAGCATCTGGCTGCTCCTCTCCATGCCGTGGGATGCCGGTCCCTGTGGATCCCACACCCTGTGTTTGAATGCCATGAGGTTACGTGGAAACTCGCCGCTTTTGGGGCTGCTCTGTTTTTGTTTGCCACCTTTCGAGATCTTCAAATATCCTTGTAACTACCGGAGGCTGAAGGAGAAATGCCAAATGCTCAGTCTTGTGACAAAGCTGCAGACACCAGAGAGCTGCCAGGACAGCAGGACCCAGTAGCAGTTAGTGAGTAAAAAAATATATGTATAGGTAACCCTCAGTACAAACAAGTGTGGGGGGCCAAGCTGCAAGTGAGGAGCTGCCAGGGAGGGTGTGTGAGATTTGGGTGGCTATTTAATTGGGAAGAATTACACAGTCATTGGGACTGGATTGCTTGTTTGACTTTCCTTGGGCTTCACCCAAAGCCCTCTAAAAGCTAACATGATTTTCTTTACCACCGGCTTCCGTGGGCTTTGGATCAGGATCTTTGTGCCTACAGGGTTATCTCAATTTCCTGGAACTCGTTCACCGTTTGAATTTGCTAAGTATATTTACTGCCAGGCTGCTTTTTTGTTTAACTCCCACCATTTGATTGCAAAAAGTTCCCGGCAGCTGCTGGTTACAGGAGCAGCGTTGCTCTCCCAAAATTGACCATGCACATCCATGGGTGTCCCTTTCTCCAGCTGGCCCCGTATAACTCTTAAAACATCACAAGATCCACTACGAGCTTGCCTCTTGCCAACCGTTCGGTGCGGTTAAAGAAGATTCAGGACTGTCAGGCAGCATTATTAATATTTTTCTTCTCTTTTTGAGCCTCAGACGCTCTTTTGCAAAGGCATGGGCTCCCCAGAAGATGTGTTTGCTCTGCGTTTATTACCTTTTTATTCGTTTGGTCGCGGTCAGGCACAGTACCAGCATCCCCAGCCCCGTCTGCGCCTGATCCCCTCCTGCACCTCACCTGTAATTAATTGCCCCTTGAACTCCACGTGAGCATAACGGGAGACATTTCTCCTGGGAAGACGGGAACACCTGAGCACAAAACTCCTTGCTTCTAAGCAGCGGCATGCATAGGGCAGAACATTTAATTAGCTGGATGAACGAATGTGGCTTCATCAATCCACTCAATTAATAAATGAGCACGGATAAATAAAACATTCTGATTGGCTCGGCCAGGATTTATTTGAATTATCGCAAGGTGATGCAGATGAATTTTTGGGGTGATGGTGTATTTTTTTTCTAGGTGACTGGAGAGAAAGCGTAGCCTTGTGGTCACAAACCTGCCCTTTGGGCTGGGAGACAAGGGGTGTGTGTTGGGCCCTCCTGTGACTTTGTGTACAGCTTGGTGCCGTGGCTTTCAGCAGTGCAGGCACAGAGACCTGTCTGCTGTCCGTTTGGAGCGATAGCTTTCTGATCAGGTAAGGGTGAAAAGCCATTTTATGAGCCACAAGGATCTGAGTTTGCACAGTCCATACTACAAGCCCTTCCCTCCCTTTTCTAGTACTATCATAATACTAATAAATAGGAATATGTTCTAGTAAAAGCCCTGTAAGTGTTTAGCACCTTCTGAAGAACAAGGTGGCCTGACATTTAAAAATAGAGGAACCCAAAGTGAGGGGGTGGTTTGGAGAGCAGAGGCTGGGGAGGAGCAGGGCTGAGCCATTGCGTTGCCTGTGGGTTCTCCTCCTTGGAGCCCCAGCAGATGATGGAGAGCCATCAGCGGAGGCCGTCCACCCCACTGCATCTCCCAGGAGGCCGGTGGTTGTGTCATCTCCAACCTCTCACCTGAGAGTGCAGGAGATGATGGTTGAGCAAGGCTTTGATGATCCTGCCTGAATTGCTACTAAAGTGCGTTTAATCCCAAAGGTGCTCTTTGGAACCAAGCGCCCTCAGTAATATCTAGACATGCAAATGAATGTGTAATTTGCTTTTCCACTTGAACTAGGGCAGGTTGAGAAGAATCTTTTCTCACTTTTTTAGGTATTAATGGAAATTTGACCCTTTTAGGAGAATGCATCTCATCCAGGAGTCAAGATAGTCCTTTAATTTGGGGAACGAGAGGGAAAACCCCCCCAACTTTTAAACCAGGCCCCTCTCCCCCTTCAGCACTTCTGAGTCCTCCAAGTAGAGCCGCATTCCTATGTCAGCGCCATCCTTTTTGCGTATGACATACATTTCCTGGAGGAGGTGTTGGTGTGAGTGTGGTGATTGGCATTTCAGAGGTTGATGAGGTAAGTATACAACTAGGAGCGGAAGTAGCTATGCGGACAAGCTTTACATCATCGCTCTCAAGGTAAATATTTCCCTTGAGTACACAGAGTCAAAGTACAGCTTGCAGTATATGTATATAAAGCTGGGGACAAACCGCAGCTTTCCGGCAGCGAGTATGCCAGCTTTATTCCGGGTCAGTGCTCGCTCCATCGTCTTCTGCCAAGCTGCTGGGACCTCTCGCAGTTTTAGCAGGGGCAGCTGCTGCTGGGAAGCTCCGCTTGAAATGTGCTTGTCCAGCAGCAGGCGGACACGTGAAATTACAGCGTGTGTGATCGTTTCTAACCAGGACAGCTGGGAAAAAGTCTGGAGAGCGTGACCCTCTTGCCCTCTGTTAAGTTTTAAGCACGTGCTGCTGAGTCAGAGAGACCCCCAAATGTATTATTTGAAGAGATTCTGTGTGGGTTTGTTTTTTTTAAAGATAATCTTGGCATTTCTGTCACATCTTAATGCTTGGGTTTTACATGTTGTTCTTTCTAAGCAATTCCCACAGGTTAATTATGCTGTATGAAAAGATTAATTAACTTTACGAGACTCACCGCCCCCGGCAGTGGAAACGGGAACGGGATGGATCTGCGCTGGGTCTGCACGCTGGGGGGGTGCGGGTGCTCAGCTGGCCGGGAGGTACGGGCACGCCGAAGGCCATCGCCGGTAGGATGGCTCTGCCCTGTCACAGCCCTTCAAACCCACCAGTGTCGGGATGACCTCATTCCCCAGCTTTCTCCCATTCAATCTCCTTTCGCTCTGGTTTTATTTTTAAGGCAAATACCGAATAACGCTGCCCCTTGCGAAGGCGATTGCTGGCCAAAAGTCCTCGATTAATGCAAACTGCAGGTGGGATGGCTTGGAAGTGCTGGTGGTCACGCCAGGAGAGCAGAGCCGAAGAGCGAGTGGTTGGGGACGTACCTCCCCATCCAGAGTGGTTTTCGTTTCAGCAGTCCTGAAGGAAAGGCGATAGCACGGAGGGTTCAGGCAAGGTTGAAATTAGCGGTGTGTTAGGTGGTGCGTGGATATCTGGGGAACTTAAAATGTGAGCCGAACAGCAGGAGCTGAGCGATGGTACAGCCAAGGGAAGAGGTGTTTTGCAAGCATCCCTTAGAGCTCCCCTTGGAGACACAGGGCAAAGCCCAGCAGAGTGTTTTAGGATTTTGGGGTGCTTTCCCCCTGCCAGAGTTCAACGCTGCTATCACAGGGCTGGCACAAGCAGCCACCCTGGTGTGTTAATTCAATACCAATCTGCTGTCTCAGGATGCGATCCCTCTGCCAAACCTGAAACTGGAATTTGAATTTCTCCCACAACTCCCAACTCCCCCTTGCACACCCAAAAACCTCCCCCAAGCCCCAAACCCCTGATGTTTTGACACCCCAACACCAGCCATCACGCTGTGCTGCCGCAGCGGCGGCCGGGGCTCGCATGGTCCAATGCTGCTGACCCACACGTTGGTTCAAATCCCTCATCTCACCGAAATGTCAACCTGGCACCTGGATGTATTTGTATACGTACTCAGAGAGGTCTTTTTTTTTTATTTATTTGCTAATATAAAAATCCCTGCTCTGCTTAGAGACAGGATCCTGAGTACAAAGCATTGTGTGCAGGCAGCAAGCACAGCGTGTTCTTGGACGGCGGTGTGCAGGTACAGGGCTCTGCCCTAAGAAGAGTAATTCAGAGCTAGGATTTACCTTGGCATTATTCAGTGCCACCTAACACACAGATTTAACCTCTCCCCAAGCCTGAGGTTTCCTGCTATATTTTTTGGAAGGAAAGCTGCTTAAAAATTATTTCTTTTTTTAAAAAAATTATTTTATTTTCTCCTTTTCTTTCTTTTCTTCTTCTTTTTTTTTTTTTTTTTCTCCTTCTTCTTCTTCTTCTCCTTCTTCTCCTCAGGCTCTGGTTCACTGGTCCCGTTACAGAGTCAGTACATTCAGAGCACTCCCTTTATACCAATTCAGCTTCTCTGGTTAAATAACCATCCCTAGGTGTGTCTGGTTTAGAGACCTCCTGAGACATTTCAATGCTGATGTGGCAGATCCCAGGACGTCTAAAGCAAAGTTTTTCCAGCAAAGACAGAGAAGTGCTGCTGGCCTTTTGCAACCCCCCCCTTTGCAACAGCCGGTATCTGTTGGATACCCGAGCCCAGCAAAAGAAATTCATCCTAAGGTTGGTGTGGAGGGGAGGGGGCTTGAAGTGACACGGAAATAAAGAGATTTAACACAATGCAGATGGAGGGATTGTCTGCTTTTTGCTGGTGCACAGGAGCAGAGGAATAAGCAGTGGTGTGGAAGCTATGTAAGCTCAGGCGGTGTTGAGCTCAGAGGGTGAAGGTTTCTATCACCCCGAGCAGACCAGAGGGATGGCAGGGGCACAAAGCGTGGCCGAGTCGTACAGAGGACCTCTCCCAGGCACACCCAGCACCCAGGTACAACCCAAATCCTGCACCCACAGCACCTCTGCACACATACCTGGCCTGCCCGGGCTGCCCTGGACCAAGAGGTCTCCAGCCACGGCCCCTTCTGCACTGTGGGAG
>NW_009596927.1:29297-35103 GCF_000690535.1 Cariama cristata
CTGCTTATTGTGGCTTTCACCCACCCAAAGCACTCGTGGGCTCTCTGGATACCACTCCTGTTTGCATCAGTATCTTTGAAGCCCACGTCCCATTGCTAGGTCGGTTGGAGAGCAGCTGCTGATGGGAAGGAGATGCATGGATGACATAAGGCCTACTTTTGTCCATACTGCAACGTCTCTACCCCTGCAGAGTATCCACGCCTGCAACTTCTTGGTATCACCAGCTAGCCACCCACCCTTCTGACTCCGTCCCCGACCGCTGTTGCCATCCGCACACCAATACCAACACGGACACCCTCTCTCTCATGCACGGCTGAAGAGATGGACTGTCTCTTCCTACCCCCGTGCTTTACGCAGGTTGCATCAGGCAAAAGGTACCTGCAGAAGCAAAGGCCTCTGCTCTCCCCGAAGGATGCTTCAACCAGGGGAGGAGAGGTGTTGCACGAGTGTCACGTTGGAGGTGTGGTGGCAATAGGCAGAGGAGGCTCATGAACATGGGAGAGCTTCAACCAGAGAAGCCTGCCCCAGAAAAAGCATGTTTCTTTTAAGCCAGAGGTACTTTGTGGCTTTTTATGTAATGCTGCGAGTGTATTGGTGTCCTCTTGTGCTCTGTAGCGCGCAGTTCTCCATCTGGGGCCATGCCCTGGGATTTCTCAAAGCTGGGAGCTCTGTTTGTTCCTGGCATGTTAGGATGTCCTCCCTGGGCTGTTTTCAGTTGGATTACAACTTCCAGATGTTGAGTCAGGCAAAGAGCATGAACCCTGCTAAGATTATACATGGAAAGTGAGAAGAGTTCCCTTGATATAACCAGAGATTGCCCCATTGCAATCTGTTGGCGGTGGAGCAAGACAAGCTGCACGTCCCTGAATCACTGCACCCCTTCTCGACAGATTTTCTAAGTCCTGAAGAAGTTTCTTGTTAAGCCCCAGCTCCTGGAGTCACGTGAATTTGTGTCCAGCCAAACTTTCAAGAGAGGCATGAAGTTCTCTGGACCTAAAGCCAGTTTGGGGATGGGAAGAGGGAGACTCTCCTGCATCCAATGTAGATGAAGAGGGTCTGGAGGAAGGAGGTCCCTATCCTTTTTTCCTTGCCCAGATGGGAATGCCCTTTCTTCCAAGCTGTATATAGCCCTGCTCCTGCAGACTGGGCACTGGGACGCCACATTGCATGGCGAAGGATTAGGTCATTTCCTTCTCTTCTCCTCTGGAAGGTGTTTTGATTAGCATAACCATTGTGTTCCCAAATTAGCTCGTATTCCTGGCTTTGCCCTTAGGCTGACTTTTCCTGTAACAAGCCTGCTCTGGCACAGCCATAGAGCTTTCCACATGCCACAGCACCACAGCTAAGGTCGGGATGGATCCACCTACGCTCAGTCTACCAGCTACCCTTCCTGAGTGACCTCAGGCTGATACTGAGACTACAGAGAGCTGGTCCTACAGCCCTGCAGCTCTCCAGTGCCTAGCATAGCTGCGTGGAAAATTTCAAACAGCCCAAGCTTTGATGGGAGGCTCTGGGGACCACGGCATGTGCTAGACTGAGACCAGGAGCAGCCGGGACAAGGGTGCATCTCCTTCCCTGCCATCGCGGCAGAGGGAACGTTAACTTCTGGCACGGGCTAAGGTGCACGGCTCTGGTATCTCAAGCCATCCTGGCTGGATGGGTCCGAGCTCATCTAGCACATCCCTCTGCCAGTCACTCACCTGTTTTGGCTCACCTCCCACCAAGGATTGTTCTGAACTGAAACAATGCAAAATTCTGGGAGAAAATTGAGAGTAGAATGTGAAATATTTTCCAAGCACCAACAAGACAGACAGACACACACGCACAGAGTGATTAATCGGGGGCTCCTCAGTACCGTGGAGAGCAGGAGCTGCTTGCAGAGCAGGTCTGGTTGGATACGCAACTGAGAAGGTGAAGTTACTGGTTGGCGTGTCTCTTTGGTGTCAAGCCTTATCCCCAGAATATGTGTCTGGGCATCCAAAATCAGCTGGTTAACACTCATTCACTGCTGGCTAAGCCACGGGATGTGATGTAGCTTCACAACCCTCCCTCTGTGGACAGAAGTCTAAGTAAATTCTCCGACAGAACAGGTTTAAGTTCTGCCTAAAACATCTCCAAAGAGGGATGGAGGAACTGATGAACCACATGGATATTTGACCTTGCCCCATTGCAAAGCGCATGTCATCATGCCTTGAAATGGCCCGGAGCAATCTTCCACCAGATTTCAGATGGACTTACACAGTGGGAGCCCTGTTATGGCCGGGAGAGGAGAAGAAAGGATTCCGCAAGAATGCGATGTTCTTGATGAGGCCAGTGGGCAACGTGGGAAGCAGCTGGGGAAGAAAGAAAGAGGTTACCTTCTCAAAACCTTCATCAGCTAATTTCTCCAGGTACACGATCTTGCCCTTGGGACTACTGAATTTCATCTTGTCCTCAGGATCTCCCTGCTCTGCTCATGAGATATCCACGCCTTCTCTGACTTAGGAGAAAGATGGCCATCCCCAGGTCCTGCATGACACCCCCGCAGACCAAGAGCAATTCTCCTCCTGTGTAGCTGTCACTCCTGTCTCGGAGGGAAAGGGCTTGGGATTCATGCGTAGTTGCAAAGTTGATTTGCAAGTCGCAGGACATTACTGACAACCGCTCTGGCCTCATCTCCAAAGCTCACGTGTGCCATGTCAGCACTTTTTCTCAGCTCACAGGAGATCCCCAAACTGGGAGCCACCTGAGGAACATGGCTTCCACCAAAACCCATCCTTGACTTTGGGGTAGCTCTGTCCTAGAAGAACACGATGCCCGTCTTCGGCAGCAGTGCAACTGCATTTTTTTCCACTGGAAAGGCAGCCTGGATGGGTTTACTTCCTTGGCTAAGTGACTACGAGCTGCTCGGAGGTTGGCAGCACGGGGGTGAATGCCTCGCTGGGGAATGACAGAGGTTTTAGGGAGCTGTGCAGACCTCCTGCCTCCCACCCCATGACTCCCCAGCTAGCACTCCCCCCACCAGCATTTGGGGCATCTCACAGAGCAGAGCTGTGGGGACAGGGAAACAGGAATAGGGATCTACGGGGCGAACGCGGTAAATGCTCCTGGAAAAGTGTTGTTTCACAAACACCCAGGGAAAAGCCTAGCTGCTGAGACACAGGGGTTTAGCACTCTCCGGGAACTGGGCTGTCCCACTGGTCCCTGGCTGCCAGCCCACCAAAGTGGGGCTATCCGGCATGTCCTGGTTCATATTTCATATTGAGGCGGTATTTTCCAATCTCATGTGGAGCTGGGTCGAAAAACGGGGAGGCCAGGGCGTACGCTGCTCCAGAAGCAGGTACGGCTGTGGCATGGTGCGTTTTCTAATCCAGACCTCAGCCGTGCCACCGCAGAAACATGGGCAAAGAGGGAGAGGAACGATCCAGAAGCTCTTGCCACCAGCTCCCTGCGGTCACACCGCGGCCCCGCACCGTCCTCCACTGCCGCATCCACCTCCCGTTTCCATTGCTGGAGCAGAGCCGCCGCTTATTAAACCCAGACCAGCGAACGCTTGGCAAGGCATGCAGGCCGGGAGGGATGGCCAGGGAGTCGAGGGGGGGCCAGACATACCGATTCCTGCTTTTATAAAAAAGGGGAGACTGCTTCCAGGGTCTCTGAAGGGATTGAGTGCGGATGTGGGGCCGTTTGGAGGATCAGCCCAGCTGGTAGAGAATGCAGCACCGTGTCCATAACGCAGGCAACAGCCAAATCTGGAGCAAGGGACTCCTCTGCTATCGTTCCTACACATTTTTTGGCATATTTCTGTAGCGGTAAGTATCCCACAGTGGGACTGAGGGTGGCAGGCACCTCCCCACCTCCCCAAGGGCTCAGGATCGAAACGCACCACCGAGCCCGAGCAGAGCTGACCGCTCTCCTGTAAGAAAACACAAGCTGTGCCTGTCTGTGTGCTCAGCTGCAGCCTGGTCACGGATTGCATGGGGATGGGATGAGGCACTCGGTCGTGGTCCCGGCTGGATCCCCGGGTAGGATTTCGTGGTCATCTCTGC
This sequence comes from Cariama cristata, assembly GCF_000690535.1. Lineage (NCBI taxonomy): Eukaryota > Metazoa > Chordata > Aves > Cariamiformes > Cariamidae > Cariama > Cariama cristata. The sequence goes on from NW_009596927.1 coordinate 33,326, forward strand.
ACAATTGAGCCTGGACCTTCAGATAGAAGAAGGCTGCGAGGGACCTCGGGGAGTCCGGCAGACCTTGTGGCAGGGCTGGTTTGACGACTGCTGCGCAGAGCTAAAAATACCCCAGCGATGGTTATGAATTTAGGATAACTAATACATCCAGTGGAAAGATTTGGAGCCGTTCCAGGGCTAAACAACAGCTTCTTCACCAACAGCCAAAGACTTGTGGATGCAAAAATAACTAGGAACTGAAAAACTTGAGCTGGAGCAAGGGATTTTCAAATTGAACCCAAGAAAAACTTTCTAGCGGTGAGGAGGACCGTGGATAATCGCCAGCGCTTTGGTTGTTTTAACAACAGGGTACACAGACCTCTGGATTTGGGCTGGATGCTGCCTCTGGGCAGGAGCTGAGAACTCGTAGTTAGGGAGAAATCCCTTGATACAGGGTGAAAGCAAATTATCCCGATAATATAGGACCCAGTGGCCTGCATCAGCAGTACAGTGCAAGAATTGGAGAGAAACACCATGGCGGGAGGTATATGCTTGATGTCTTAAAAAGTAGGGGGAAAGATCCAAGAATAAACCAACTGGTGACTGTGGATGCTGGGAGGAGTGTTGTGGGGTGAACCAGCTTTGAGCCACATCGGTATCGGTGAGCAGAGGGCAAGCAAGGGTTTCAGACATCTGTCTACAGACCCGAAACACAGCTGGGGAAGGAGCAGAGGGAGACGTCCCCTGAGCACACCCGTGCTGTGGTGGCAGAGGACGCCCACGTTCACATCCCAGCTCCGTCTGCCCAGGGTTTCACCCCACACCATGCGTTTCTCCCCACACACGTCCCTCGCTCTGCCCTTGTCATTGTTCCACGCTGAAGCAGAACACTCCATTATTCATTTGGCCGCAGACGGTAAGAGCGAGCCCACCTCCCCACGCCGAGGGGTGCTTGGCTGGGGCAGTGCATGTCGGTCCCTGCCCCAGTGAATAATTAAGTGCCAAGAGAGCTCGAGAGAGCTCAGCCCCGTGTCTCCCACATGCAGCAGGCATGAGACAGCCCCCCGGCCCCCCGGGATGCTCACGGCAAGCTGGGCGGCAGGGGAGGGTGCCCGGCTGCCTGCTCCACCATGGCTGCAAGTGGGGAAAATGGGATCCACGAGGCTTGGGACGTCGGTGCTGTTCAGACCCTGAGTTCCTGCTTCCAAGTGCTTTGGCTTGGAGAAGGTCCTTGGTGGGTTTAATGAGCTGATGATCCCAGGGGGACTGGGGCAGGGCTGGATCCCAAAGCTTTGTGCCTTTGCTGGGAGGGCTGGCCGTTGGACCGCCCTCTGCCTATGGCCATCCTTGGCCTTCATAGGTCTTCCCAGTCCAGGTCCTGCCCAAAGTGGGGAGCCCTGCCCTGCCCGGTTTGCCTGCAGCCCATAGAAAACCCCCAAAAAGTCTCCAAGTTCTCATGAGTGCTGAGAATAGAAGTGTTGGTACCTATTTCAGGTCCCTCTGCAGTAAGCCATATTATCATAATTAGCCGAAACGTTTCTCAATTAGCATATTTTTTTCTCTTCTTCCATCACATCAGCCCACATGAGACAGTCACTTAATTCTCCATGCCATTGTGTCGAGACGTACCAGGCTGCGGGCAGGACCTGCTGCCCATCCCCAGCCCGGCCTCAATAGCACAGCTTGTTCTCTTCGCAAGGGGTGACGATGTGGTGGCAGCTGATGTAAATCCCAGGGACGCCGCTGAAAGCACCCCCGATTGCCAGACCAACCCCCCCCCCCACAACGGCAGGCAACCA
>NW_009596927.1:35134-36181 GCF_000690535.1 Cariama cristata
GAACAGTGGTGCCCCACACATCCACAACAGGAGATGGCAGGAGGCTGGAAGATCCCAACAGCCTGTGCTGCGACGTTCAGTTATCACTCCCTCCCAGCCACTTTTAAAATAAATCCATTTTTCACTCCGCAGTTGGTGCCGAGGAAGTGCAGAAGCTATGGGGTGGGCAGGGAAGTGCAGGAAAGGGCGAGAGATGGCTTTGAGCTTGGCTGAAGATGTGGAGGCACGGGGGACCTATTCCCACCCGAGCCCAGACTTTCCGTGCGATTTTGGGTGAAAAGTGGAGCCAGGGCGACCTGGGTGTTACAGAGCAGGCAGCGAACCTCTGCTCTGTCAGCTTAGGGTTGGGTGGGTTTGGAGACCCACTCCTGGGGAGATGGGCCTTCGGTGTGAGGGGGTTCTCATGTCCTTATGGCACAGAGCGGGAGGGGACGGCATCTCCTAAACACTGTCCCGGCTCTTCTCCAACGGTTCAGCTTAAGAGTTGGTCCTTGCCAACGTGAGGGGAGTCCCTTCCAACCCCTCCCTTTCCATTTCTGAGGTACCGGGGGTACCCAAACCACTTCCAGACGGCCACCTCCCTCCGGTGCAAACACTGACACTGCTCTGATTTCTTCTCTCCCACCACGGGTGGTCACGGCCAGGCCAGGAGGCACGCAGAGGGTGCGTGCGTGTGTGTGTGTAGGTTGTGTGTGTGTGTGTGTGTCCCGAGACCAGCCGCCCACGGCCACCACACTGGGTGGCACTGGCCATCGTGGGCAGCTCTGGGCACGGTTTTGTCCCTGTCCTGGGACCTACGGGTGGGTGCGTGGGTGATGGACAGGACCCACGCAGCATTTGTGAACCCTGAAAAAAAAATCTCCTGCGGGGGTCAGGAATTTTTAGGGCTCTGTCTGCTCCATGGTGCCCGCACCCACGCCTCGAGGAGGGTGCAGAGTGTCAACCAGCACCCCCACGCCGTGCAGGGAACTCCCCACGTCCCGTCCCCCCAGCTATGCCCTGGGGCTCCTGCTCACCCCCTCAGCACGACCCCTGGCAATTCAGCCC
>NW_009596928.1:0-887 GCF_000690535.1 Cariama cristata
CCGGGGTTCGGTGAGCGGGCCGAGCCCTCCCGCCGGGGCTCGCAGCTGCCGGGGGGGGTGATTCTGGACCAAACCCGGCCCAGCCAGAGGGTCCTGCCCGGCGGGGCGCCGGGGGGGCAGCACCAGAAGTACTTGAATGGCTTAGGACAGAAAGTCTGAAGAGAGTCAAGTTGCACAGTGAAAATATATATTTTTATACCTAGCACAACTTCCTGTATATTTTGGGGGTTTTTTTCTTTCTTTTTTTTTTTCTTTCCTTTTTTTTTTTTTTTTTTTTTAAAATTTGGGTTTGTTCGTTTTATTAATTATTATTAATAGGAAGGCAAACTTCTAAAAATGTGAAGGGCGTTGGGTTTTTCCTTATCTGGTAGATGAGGGCAAGCATTTTGCACTAATGTTTCCTGTGTGTGGAGGATTAATGATATGTTTGAAAATGTTATATGGTAATGATTGTATTCTTCTGAAAAAAAAAAACAAAAACAAAACAAAACAAAAAAAAAAGGTAACCCCTTTAAAATACTGAATGTAAGGTGAGAACAGAGCAGTCCATCGATTGTATGCGGCTTTCCTGAGTGCCTTAGAATTTTTTGATCATTTTTTCCAAGGAAAACAGATTAAGAAGATCAGATCATAACCGACTCCTTCCTCCTCTTTGTTTACGACACTATTTTAAATTATAGAATTTGGGGCTGCTTTATAATGTGAATAGGAAACTGCATTCATCTAGGTCTGATAGTGTAAAATCAAAGCATCAGTATTTATGGTATGTCTGCACCTTTATTCTTATGCTTGACTATTAGCAATATTACATGTATATTCTATATCTAAAGTTATACCAAGCACCTTTAAAGAAAGCGGAGTGTAAGCATACAAGTTACCTGCAGCTG
>NW_009596929.1:0-475 GCF_000690535.1 Cariama cristata
GAAAATAATCCAAATTCTTCTGAAAGCTGACTTTGCTGTCAGAAGAGGTAAAGTCAAGAGACTTGCATGAGAGATTCAGTTCCTAGAAATCAAATGGCAAGAATGGCATCATCAGATTGCAATAGAGGTGATCAAGAAAATAGCAGCTATGTCCCCACCGACTAACACAAAGGAAACACCAGCCTTCTTACGTGTTGTAGGTTTCTGGAGAATGCATATTCCAGATTACAGCCAGATTGTAGGCCCCCTCTATCAAGGGACTCGAAAGAGGAATGATTTTCAGTGGGGCCCTGAACAGCAGCAGGCCTTTGAACAAATTAAACAAGAGATTGTGCATGCAGTAGCCCTTGGACCAGTCAGGACAGGACCAGATGCTTTACACTGCAGCCGGAGACCATGGCCCTACCTGGAGTCTCTGGCAGAAAGCACCAGGGGACACTCGAGGTCGACCCCTTGGGTTCTGGAGTCAAGGGTA
>NW_009596930.1:0-17688 GCF_000690535.1 Cariama cristata
CCTGTTTTAGCCAAACCAGGACAGTACTGCAGTTTGTCACTGTTCTCATGTCACCACTGTCCTCAAAGTGCTGAGGCTGTTCCAGGAGCCCTAAGAGTAACATCAGGAGGGAGGAGAGCAAGGTGCTTAATCCAACAGTGCAGGACAGCTAGAAAGGGATCACTACACTGCACAAGCAATTTATTTTTCTTATCTTTTTATGCCTGGGAGGCTTTCTGTTCTGTCACCTGATCACCTTGTCCATGGGAGTGTGTTGGCTCTCTCTTCACACTCACCCATGCATTTTCCCTCCCAGCCTGGCATGCAGGGGAAGCTGTGCTGTGCATCCTGATGCTTCCCTCCACTCCCTGAGTTGCCCACAGCAGCACTAGCAGGAAGCCAGTCTGCTGGCAAGGAGACTTGCAGGATGCAAAGTTTAAGAAGTGGAAATAGTTATCAGCTTAGCAAGCCTGGTGTCCAGAATTCACATTACGTTGCTTCAGACCTCAGTTTCCGGACATGTGTTGTAGTTTTGCAGGTTTTGCCACCGGAATGGTTTGAATGTTTCTGGCGGGGTTTTTTTGTTTGTTGGTTTTTTGTTTTTGTTTTTTTTTTAAAACCTCAAACATTCAGCTTCCCTCCACACATAGGTTTTGGTGTGTTCTGGGTAGCAGTATGCAAAGTCTTTGACTTTCCATGATTGTCCTGTTTGTGCAGAGGCCTCTTCCGCTTCTATTTTGGCTATCTATGTGCAATATATTTCCATATATATTTCTCAATATATATGGTAGAGATGAAGTATGCATTTCTTCCATGTATGTCCCTGAAAGCATGTTAGGGTACAAAGAGAAAGAAAAATTTAAATGTCTCTCTTCACTCCACCATCTGATCATTTGATTTTGAATATCTTCTTTGAAGAGAGATTCTGTCACCGAAAATCATTTAGCTGTGTGATGTAGGACTTAGTGATACTGTGGGCAGTATCAGAGCTGTGCATCTCACTATAGAAAAATAAGTGATCCTTTTATTTGTGAGTGAGTTCAGACTAAATCATGAGCACCGAACTTAAAGATGAAGAAAATGGTGTTGCATTGAAGCTGGTCTTTGATGGAAGGTTTCCGAGGTTTCAGGGGGTACCAATGTTTGAGGACCAGGATACAGGTCAAGAGAGCTGGCTGGAGTGTGTGGCTGTGATAGACGGTTTTTGGAGACCATTCTTGGTCACATAATAATAACAACACGGTGTTTGAGGTAATGCTGTGGGCTAGGACTCATTAATGGAAATGTGGTGGGAGTTGTCCTGTCCTGGGCCAGGGCTGCTACCTGTCCAGATGTGCTGACATTGTAAAATGTGAGCTGACCGATACTTGTCACTGTTTGCAGAGCTCTGATGGGCAGCAGAAACATCTCCTGGACTTCCCTTAGCACAGTTGTAGTGGGTGCAAAGCACATGAGGTCCTGCTGGGAAGAGACACAGACTTGGGCAGGCTGAAGGAGTCATGGGTGCTCTTCACTGTCCTTCTTTTCTAGGAGATCATGGGAAAAAAAACAAGCAACTGGCTGAGGTCAGGTCCTGCCTTGTCAAAGCTGCGACAGCCCATCTCTGCTGGCATGTTGTTGCATGACGACAACACGGCAGACAAGTCTTGCTGGGATGATTAGCATATTCCCCATTTTCATGCCAAATATGCATCATCTCCTGGGGTGATTATTAAGCTGCTGAGGAGTCTGTCACTCAGAATTACCCGGTAATAAATCCTGATCTGATGCATCTTGGCCGGAGGGTGGCCATTCCCCCACAGCTTGGCGGCGATCCCCTTGCACCCCGATGAGCACAGCTGCACCTCTCAGCAAAGGCCTCTTCTGGCGTTTCACTTTTTTATTGCCTTTGTCATGACATTTGATATTGTTGTCAAAAGAAGCCTTGGTGTGGCAGAGAGGGCTTCCTAAACAGCTTCTGGCCTTTCCAGTGAGGAGGAAAAGCTGAAAGATTTGGCTGAAACACAACCTGAGGACTCAACAGCCAGATGGATAAAACTTGCATTAATGTGGTAAAGGGCAGGGGACTACCCATTTTCTTTTTTTTTTTTTTTGATGTTGGCACCACATCCATCACAGTTGCAGTTGACCCATGGCCATCCATCCTTCCTGTATCCCAGTTGTAGACACTACGGCATCTCCTGGAAGCTCAGCCTCACACGCAGAGTGTTCGCATCACCCTTTGGGGATGCATCTGGTTGTGTTCATGGAAAAGTCTGGTAGCTCTGCTGAGAGGAGTGAGGAGTGTTGTGTCTGCAAAGTGAGAAAAGGAGATGTTCAGGTGTTAAGTTAATAAACTGATTATAAATTTGTGAAGTGTAGATTTTCTTCCCTCTGAGGTAGCCTTACATGTGCTTGCATCAAGAACACAACAAATTTTGTGGCTTGGGGTGTATTTAGAGTGACTCAGTGATTTTTACTTTTTTTTTCTTAAATCAGTTTAGGACCTCATGGGTTTCACCTTTCTCTCTTCGACTTGTCAGCTCTTCTCACAATTATTTTTTTTTCTGAAATAAATAAAATAAAAATTTGGCAGCTGTAATGAGAAGCGTGAAACCCAAATGATTTAATCCATGGGCCAGTGAGCTGAGAGAGACTGCTTTACATTGCTTTTAATATATTTCATATTTTATGTATAAATAATTAGATGATAGAAATAAAAGCTGTCTATTTAATTCATGCCATTGAAAACCCTGTGTGCTGTTAATAGGCTTAGTTATAGGCAACACCTCTTTGAAATAAAGTTCTTTTATGCATTTTGATACAGTTCACGGTAAACATACTGTGATAAGCAGACAGTAACTAATAATTCCTGCAGGCATAATGCATCTAATTAAAATTAATTGATTAAAAAAGAAAGTATTATTGCCACTAAAATTTCCAAACTATTTTTTCTTCTTGACAAAGCACCCATGATGTGGTGTCGGGATGCAAAAAGCCACACATCTGAGCTGGTGCCTGATTCTGCATGCCTCTTGCTGCTGAGAATAGGACCACCAGCCAGGCCAGGCTGTGTTTGGGATGCTTTTTGGGGCATCAAAATGAGTATAATGAATATAAACTCTTTTGGGAGATTGGGGGTAACAAAATGCACGTTCTCCACAGGTTGTTGAGCAAGGTCTTCTTCAGAAGTTCAATTGCAGGTTGCTATAACTGCATTTCGAGTGATTCAGCCCTATTCTAGTGTGATAGCCTGGATGCTGGGGGTGAGGTTAGTCCCTTAGGATCAAGACAGGGTTTACTGACTGTCTTTGCTCTCCACAGGGCCTTCTGTTCTCTGCTCCTGAATGTCTGAAGCAACCCCAAGACCTAGTGAAACTCTACCTGCATGAGTCAAACCGGGTGTATCGGGATAAGATGGTTGAAGAAAAGGATTATGGTACCTTTGATAAAATCCAGCTGGAGGTGGTGAAGAAATTCTATGACGTAAGTGTTGAGGTTCATAACTCTGATAATAACATACATGCTTACAGGAAAAAAGTTCCTTGGAAAAGCTAAGTTTGACCCAAGATCTGCCCCATCTCTCACTTGCCTGGAGGGCAGTGTTCTTGATGGGAGCCCAGGAGCAAAATCTCTGTCATCTGTATCCTGGGCTGCCAACATTACGCTATGGGTAAATGATGCACTCCTTAAGGGCATTGGGGAGAGGAGATTTGGGCTCTGTGACTTAATTAAATTCCTTTATTTAAGTGCTTTGAGTCTCATGTGGCAAAAACAGGAGAAGGCTCAGATCCCTGGTCTTGACAGGAGCAAAATGAAATGCAGACACAAATCCCTAGTGCTTTCCCTTTTTCCAAAATATCTTTCAAATGAAAGCTCTAGACCTGCTTTCCTTCAGGCCTGGCATCACCCAGTATTGTTGCCATGAGAATCACACAAATATCACTCAAGTGGTAAGTTGTGCAGACAATGTTTTTCCCTCCAGGTGTTATTGCCTGTGCAACAGTCTAATGCTATGGCTATTGCTGAGGGGCTTTTCTTGTGGCCATATTCTCCTACAGTAGTGAGTTTTTGTGATTAACAAAAAGTTGTCAGAGCAGAAGTTAGTACTGGGGCTTTTTCCTTTCCCTCTCTTTCACTTTTGTCTCTCTTCACCCTTTTCCAACATGCAGGTGCATAAAAAGGCATTTGCTGAACACCATACTTGGAAGGGTGGCATAGTGCTGCAGTGTATACTTGTTATATACATTTTTTTTCCTTTGACAGGACATTGAGGAAACTTTAGAGCAGACCAAGCGAATGAATGTTTATTGCCATTTTGCTAAAGGCATCGGTGAACCCAACTATAGTCCAGTTCCAACCTGGGAGAAGTTGAACCAAATCCTTGTGGAAGCCTTGGACAACTACAATGAAGTCAATGCTGTCATGAACCTGGTACTATTTGAGGATGCCATGTGCCATATGTAAGGGGATTTTCTGGTTTTATGGTCTTATCATAACATTTTTTGCGCAGATTGCTGCCATGGAATTTCCTGGAGGTTATAGGTATCCATAATTATGGCTGATGGAGCTGAAGGTGTGCAGAAGCTTCACCTAGCTGGTGTTTGGAGGGCACTTTTGAAACCATGAGGTTGCTTGGGGCTGTCAGATGGAGGGACTGCATGCTGGTGGTTATTTTAAAGTCTGGTTGCTGTTACAATGTCTTTGGCCTTTGAAGCTCTACATATGGCATGAACGTTTATTGTACATGACAATGTTCAAGTGCTTTATTGTCTTCACTTGACAGCCAGCTACAGAATTAGTTACACTGGGATTTCCCTAAATGCTTTCGCAACTGGTTTAGAGCCATGTTTACACAGGTTCTTAGTGGGATTTTCAAATGCATATAAAGTGAGATTATGTGCATCCAGGCTACTAGTTTAAATGGATTGAGACATTTAAACTGCTTTGATCCTTTGAAAAATCCTACTTGCATTTAAATGCCTGGAGGTCCAGATGGATTCCCTTTGGAAAATGGACATGTGGGACTATATGAAAATAGCAAGCCTCCAGGTGATAATTATGAAGCTATTTACATGTCTGTGGTATAGATAGTGAGGCATACCTCGAGCTTTCAAATACAATTCAAATGCTTATTGGGAATCCCAGCAGAGACAGACTCATTTCTGGGTGCTGAAATGCAGATCTGGCTTAGATCTGTCTTAGGACACTTCAGAAGATGGACTTATCCTGTAAATCACAGTTTTAACTGGTTTTTGTATGCAAACATTGTATCAAGAGGTGCAGATTTGTGACTCTAAGCTAGAAGGAAGCCGCTGTCCTGCCGCACACCAGTGTGGGTGATTTCAGTTCTCGCTGGACCTAGCAACCTAATGCAGTTATTCTCATAAAAATATGAAAAAAAAAAAAGAAAATATATGTATAAAGTGCTATGCCTTTTAACTAGCTGTTTAACTGTTTCTGTTCTGAGAGCTCATCAACCTGTTACTTTTGCAGTGGAGCGTGCTGGCTACGCTGGGGCATGTTTTCCCTTATAATATGGGCATTTACCCATTTGTATTAATGAGTTATACACAACCTGATGTCCATAGGTGTTTCTGCTTGCATTGCTTGCAGAAAGGTGACAGTATTATTAATCTTGCGCTCCTTTTGCACTTTACATAAATTAAGATTTGCAACAAAACCTGGCACTATCCCTCCAGTTAATACTGTGAATAATTGGGAAAGCAAGGTTTGAGTATTCAGTACGATTTTCCACTGGAGCTGGGTGAATTTCATTCATTGCATTTGGAAATTGCATTTTGCTGGAATAAATTACTTATTCTATCTCAAACAGCTTATGAATGTCAGATTGAATTTGCTGAAAATTTTCAGTTGGGAAAAAAAGAAGAACAAACAACAATAAAAAAGGAAAAGTTAAAAGACTTAATTTATGCAAGGAAGTGGGACATACCTGTCAGTCACCTCCTAATCCAGGGCTTATTGTGCACATTCACAAAGCACACAGCCCCAGAGAGCACATCAAGGGCAGAGACCATGCTGTCATCTTCAGGGAGAGCTAGCCTAAAGAATTGAAAGCAGGAACACTAAAGCTCTCCACAGAAACTAAATTGCTTTTCTGGGTATAATTTCACAATCGTTGGGAGTCTGTGCATAGATCATAAAATACTTGTGTTGTAACAAAGCAGTACGGTATTTCTCGCAGTCTTATTTGAAAAATTAATTAGATTACTCTAGGAAAATTCTCAGCTCAATAAGCTGAATAAAGGCAACACTGTGAAGAGAGGAATGGTGTTTGCATTTAAGGCACAGGATGGTGAAGTTTTCACAGGTAGGATCCTCTAAACCACCCTCACTTGGGGTTTTAAGATGTGGGGATGTCAGCAATTGCTTAATAAGAATAAATTGGAGGCAGAGAGAGTTCACCATGCAATTCTCAGACAGGACAACTGAACAGACCTAAAAATAATAGCAAGTTCATTTTAAAAGTGAGAAAATCTTTTTTGTCACTTTCAGTAGTGGTGGTTTGGATAAATAAGAAATACTAACTGCATTTTCCAGAAAGGTTTTATGACCTTCTAGATGTGTATGAATATGCTTTAATGCATAGCAGGATTCTTCACCTGAACATGAACCCCAAACACTTTGTGAAGAGAAATATTTACTGGGGAGGTGCATCAGAGCTTTGAATTTTGTTCTCAGTTTTTGCATGTCTACGTAATATGCTTTTTCCCTTGTCCTCCCTGCAAAGATATTCAGGCCTTCACCTTAAAATGGTTCTGTCCAGCAGGACTTGGCAAGTGGAAAAAAAATTGGACACAGTCTGAATTGTCACCAAACTATTTTTTTCATCAGCTACATCCTTTGTATAGGTCTCAGTAGAGATGGGGATTGATTGCTGACATGTCCCTTGCATTGACATTTTTCATCCAATTCAGAATACAATTTCTTAGTGAATAAAATATGTATTGAAAAGCACTGGGCAAAGAAAAAGAAAAATACTCTTATTAATGAAAGATTTTATATGCTTCAATTTAGTTGCCGCATCAACCGTATCCTGGAGTCCCCAAGAGGAAACGCTCTTCTGGTTGGCGTGGGTGGAAGTGGCAAGCAGAGCCTGACCAGACTGGCAGCCTTCATTAGCTCTCTGGAGGTTTTCCAGATCACTTTGAGGAAAGGGTACGGAATCCCTGACCTGAAGGTAGGTGACACTTAAGGCTGAGGTGGAGAGGAAGGAAACAAAAAGAAGAACTGGCCCTGAAAACTGTCTTATTGCATATTGAGTGACACTGTTATGAAGATACTTAAAAGCTCCAGACATGGCATGGGACCTCGGAGAGGGAACAGTGCTTCTTGAAATACCTTGCTGAAGTGCATCTGCACAGGGGTACAGACAGACCTGATGCCCTCTGCCAGTCCTCTGAGCTGGCCAGACCTGACAGCATTCCAGCCCAAGGTTTAGTGTCAGTGTCAGGCTGTGGTAATGAACCCTAATTATTTCTAATTAAACCAAGATGTGGTAATTAGCTCATTCGTGAGGTGCCTGTTGTGGGGTGATTTAGAGGTGGAAAAAGAGCAGGAGAGAGTAAGAGGAGAGTTCCCAAATTACATCCAGTTCTTACTCTGGTATTTTGCATAAGGGAGGGACTGAGTGGATGGGGGATGGTTCACTATAGACATGTGCCTATACTTGTATTTATGCACAGGCTAGTGAGCTTAGGAGTTATAAATTAACATTTTAAAATATATAAATTTGTAAATATGTAAAATGTGTAAAACTCACAATCACAGTAACTTCACTCCATACTGCCTGGGAGGTGTGTTGGCCGATGAACCCCAGGTTCCTTCCCCATCAGTGGCACAACCTGATGATCTGTGGTTGCGTACAAGTTGCTTTCATCAGGTCACGCAAGCTTGTCCCATCATCTGTTGGGTATATTCAGCTCTCCTCTGTGTTTTTCAGCCCCACTTGTGGGATTATCTATCTCCTACCTGCCTATTTGTAGAGGGAGCCTGTGCTTCCATCTAGGAATTTAGCTTGATACTAGCGTTAATAAACTTGTTTTCAAAGCATCTCTTTGCTTCTCTGTCTGTGGACATAGAAGATAATTTGATCTTCCCTTCACTCTGTATTCATTTTAAAGAATTTATGAAATATGGAGTCATTTGTTTTCTTAGATATGGAATGGTGACAGATTACCCTGCCTACCATTGGCCCCTCCTGCTGTTATAATTGATCTAATCCAAATTTCCAGTGATGAAAGTAACAAATGATACTTTTAGAAGCAGCATATGTATTTGCTGAATTTCTAAGAGACTTTCTGAAATGTTGGCCAGTGTGTTCCTTCAGGGTCCCCTGCATGTCTTGCATCCTGCTTGGAGGGGCAGGAAGAAAAGGATGGAATTTGAGTTGGATGATGGTGTTTTTCCCATCTTATGAACAAACTGGATTTCAAAAAGATGGTGTCCTTCATTAGGAGGACACTGTCCCCTTTGAAATGAAACAACTTTTCCATGCGAACAGGCTCTCTGTTAGCATCACTGCACTGAGTGGGAGACTGAAGGGTGAGTCCCTGCTCAGACTCTGGAAGAGAAGGAAGAAATACACAACTGGAAAAATTCATGTTTGCACAAGACATCTTCCCCCCTTCCTCACAAACAAAAAAATGTGTTGCAGCAGCTCCACAAAAAAAAAAAAAAAAAAAAAAAAATAAAAAAAAAATTCTGTATACTTGTAAAACCAGAGAAATCAACAGCATGGGGATATCAAGGACCAACATATCCAGTCACTGTTGTCTCCCCCAGTTTCTGTGATGCTTTAGCCTCCCTGTGTGTGTGACTTACCCACAGCCCGGGGCGGAGTGAGCCTTTATGAACTCCCTTTGCAGTCTCCACAACCAGGAATTGCATTGATGTCTTCAGCCACATCCATTGACCTCTAAGTGTTTCAGCCACAAGCATTTCCCTTTATCTAGCAGTGCTGGCCAGCACTTTCTTCTCATTTTTGTATTATATAGACCTGAGCATAACGTCCAGTCTTATTTGGTAATGTCTTGCAATCATGCTAGCAATAGACTCCCCCATGTAACCTGGAAAGCTCAGCCATGAAGATGGAAAGTGGCCAAAGTGCAGATTCATGCTCATTAATTGCAATTGCTTTGTTCTCAGTTAATGAGAAGATTCTGAATTATCCCACCTGTAGGTGTGGTACCTAGCCCATGCTTTGCAGAATATAAGTGCAACCCCTAAGTCCACTTGCTTTTCAACCTCCAGGCAGACCTGGCAAACCAGTACCTGAAAGCCGGCGTGAAGAACATTGGAACTGTGTTCCTGATGACTGATGCACAAGTGGCCGATGAGCAGTTCTTGGTGCTGGTGAATGACTTCTTAGCATCCGGTATGTCTTTTGTTGCTTTGATTTCTCCTCTCCCCCTTTTCAATGTAATTTTGCTCATGGTAGCATCTGTAGTTCTAGAATATACAGAAGAGCAATATGTGAAGCGAGCTAGAAGATATGTGGGTTAAGCTCTAGAGTAAAAGCAGTGCTAAGATCTCCTTGGTGAGGATGCACTCCATCACCTGGCAGATTTTTTTCTTTCTCTAATGTCTTGTACCAAGTTTTTCCATAATTCATCATATACTGCATATGATTATGAAGTGACATGTCTGTTGTGATATAACAGCTGAAGACAGAGCCAAAAGAATGTATCAACAGATGAGGAGTTTGACCTATAGATCCCGTGCATCCACACACTGGTTACCTAATAAAATAAAGTTATTCCTGGCTTTAATATTTGACTGGAGTATCTGCAAGTTGGTGGATGATGCAAAGCCACCAGATCACCATGACTCAGTGCTTCATCTAGTTGCTTATACCATTCCAGTCCTTTTCCTCTTTATTTTTCCAGTTGCATTTAAGATTTTGAGTTGTTGCTTGCCGAAACAATTGCAGAATAGTCAGTCTACATGCCATGTTCCCTGCAGAACACAGCACAAATATGTGTGGATGAGCACTCCCTGTGCTGGGTACACTGCAGTTACAGTGCATGTGGGAGTGTGCAGGTGTGTCACCATGACCACACTAGGTAACCCAGAGTGGGTGTATTTCCCAGATTCTCTGTTAAATCACTGCTACCAACTGTGTGTCACTTGTTACCTTATTTATGAGTGGGGAGTGGGAAGATACTAGCTGGTTCAGGTGACCTCCATGGATGATGAAGGGTGGGAAGTTGACAGCACAGTGGAGTGATAGTTTGTGATTAACTCCAGAGTTGACATATGTGGCTATAAATTGGCCAGATGGTTTCAGCATCAACATTCAAGCCCCGCCTGTGATGAATTTGTAACCAGGAGTAAGGACAGAGGTTGTTGTGGAGGGCGGTGAGTAGCTCCCGCCACCTCTTGTGCATGGTGTAGACAGCAAAAACAACTCATGACTCAAAGTGAAGCTCTGCAGTGTCCTGCAGCAAGGGGCAGGTTGAGCAGCCTAGGTTTGGGATATCCAGGTCATCTTACGTTGGCTTTGAAAGGCATTGTGTTTTCCTATGATTGTTATGTGGAGAAGTGGAGACAGATCAGGGGTCCTCACTCAAAGTCCAGGGAGGTACCGTAGAATCGCAGTCGGACTCCTGAAGGGACCATGCAGGGACTGCGACTTCTCATGACGTGAGCTAATGCTGCCCAACAGGTGCTGAGTGATGGGTCTGGCTGCTCTCTGCATGCTTGTTTTTCTTACTTGTTTCACTTCTTGTCATTACCAAAGAAGTTAGAACAAAATATATATTTTAGTCTTTCTTATAAATGAGCTGATTTCTGATTAGTGTGTTTTCCTAAGTGATTACTGCTCATATTGACAGTATCTCACTCAATAATGATGATTTCAATCAAATCAGAAGCCAGAAAGGAAGTGAATAGGTGATAAAGTAAGGCACCACTAAAAAAAAATATTTGGCTGGGTACATTTTTGGCAATCAATCAGTTGCATAACTATTAACTTTGAAAAATTTTTTAAAGATTTTACCTTTTAAAACATTTTGGTGATCTGGGAGTTAAGTTATTTGGCCACTGCTGGAAATGGCGTTGAACAGCCGCAGAAATTGTACATGTAACTAATTCATTTGCAAAACTAAAATGAATTCATTACCATGTATAGCATATTAGATATTTGACTTTTTTGGGGGTAATCTAATTAGCGGTGTAGATCTGAAAAATATGGACTTTCTGTACTTTGGCTCTGTTCTATGTTTGTTTATCTTGTGCTTTTATAAAAAGTTTTCCTCACAGGTGTTTATTTCTTAGCAGAATGACCCTCTGTGCCACTTTGCTGCTGCTGGGACCTGTGGGCACCTGACACAATGATTTTTCTTGAGGAAGGGTCTTCCCTGAGCCCCGGAAGAGGGATGTAACTGCTTCACTTTGCTCTAAGACTACAAGAAAATCCGGACCAGTAAACCAAAATGTGCCCTCTTCTCTTAGGTGAAATCCCTGACCTTTTCCCTGATGATGAAGTTGAAAACATCATCAACAGCATGAGGAATGAAGTCAAAGGCCGGGGTCTGGTGGACTCTAGGGAGACTTGCTGGAAGTTTTTCATAGAGCGTGTTCGACGACAGCTGAAGGTGAGACAGACTGGGGGAGCTCGAGTCTTCACCATCAACCTCGGTGCAGAGGCATGGGGTGGAGTTGCTTTGGGCTACCTTGCAGGGAGGTCAGACAGCAGCCTGAAAGGCTTCTCAACCTGTTCTTTATATGAACTGTGATTCTCTCAGCAAGTAGTACTAAAGCATAGGAAACGCTGTCTGTTGTCATCACTTCTTGGGCTTTAGAAAGCACTATGGAGTTGAAAATTTTCTCTTTCAAGAGCTGAGCAGGACCAGCCTTTCCATTTTCAAAGCCATGCACAGGGGTTTAACTGAGGTGCATCAGGACTGGGTCCTGCTGCTTGGAAAAGTTGCACAGGAGATTTTCATGTTGTTGATGATTCATAGCCAGAAGAATTAAAAAAACATTATCTTAAAAACAGAGTGCTGGGAACCAAGTGGAACACAACATGCTTACAGGATTTCTTCCACTGCAGCCCATATTCCGGCATAGAAAGGCTTCATAAATATGTCCTAAGATCCCAAAACAGTTTCAGGACTTCCCAGGTATAGCCAGCATGTGGAGAAAGTATGGTGCAAGAAGGAGTTAGACCCTTCCAGAAGATATTAACAATTCTGCAGGACTGCACAGTGCTGCAGTCCCAAAGCAGGAAAGCAGGGTAGGCAATGAGTGAAGACTTGATTTTTGCCTAATGAAAACACATCCTCCTTCTTACTCACTGCTTGGTTTGTGTCGGTGGGATACATTCACTGAGGTAGGGTAGCCTGTTCTCTTTTCAATGTAGGTAGGTACATGTTTAGGATGAGGAACAGCTAGAGAGTTGACTTTTGAGGGGAAATTTGCGGACCGTGCCACAGTATAGATACCCAAGGAGAGGGAATCGGTCCTACTCTCTCTTCCTCTACCAGTAGCTCTTCTAGCACCTTGGTTGTCTTCTGCCTTGTGTCCCTCCCTAGATATATTCCTGTTACCTATTGAGGTACACTGGAAGGGCAGCGTGAATGTGATTTACTTGAGGCTTATCCCTTTTCCTTGTTTGCCCTTCTCCTTAATGATGTTTTAGAACAGATGGATGGGGTCAGCCGGGAAGTGCTGTTTATTCTCCCCAGCATTTTGTGACAGCATCAAGCGCTGTTCAGAAAACTGATTGAGCTGTTGCTGGTCTAAGGCGTGCTGGATCTCTGGGAGCAGCACAGCAGTGGGACTTGATGGAGCATGAACATGAGCACCAACACATCTTCTGCCTCAGGGTCTTAAGAGAGAGTAGTATAGGTGCAGAAGAGGGGTTTTGTACATGGATAGCTTCCTGAAGCTTGCCTGACCCTGAGACAGCAACACAGAAGTGCCTGAGGCTTATGCTTGAAGGTTTATAGAAAAGATTTCTGCATGTCTATCCCCTGTGTGTGAGCATGCAGTAGTCACGTCAGAGGAGCAGAAGCTTTGAGTTCAGCTGCCTCTTCTGAAGTGGAAACAAAAGCGATTTTGTTACTGACTGGCTTTGCAGCTTCTAAAAAACAGATCTTTGCTCACGGTGATAACACCTTATAGAGATGTTTGAGCTAACAGCAGCCTGCTCGATGGCACTGGCAAGGCTGTGCAGGTACCAGCCGGGGCTAACAAGTGGGAGAGGGATGATACATTGAGTGAGATATGCTGCTTCTCAAACTGGCCCTTGCTCAGATACTGCTACTTCATTGCATGGTGGCAACTTGTCTGTGTCCTTCTTTGTGCCTGATTAGCAGAGCTCGTAAATCCAACTGCTGGGAGCTTGCCGGAAATGGGCTGTGATGGATGGTGATGGCAGGTTTTAGTCCTTGGACCTTATTTTGCTGTTAAAACTGGTCATGCGACAGCAAAGAGGAAAGGTATTTGGCCTTGGTCTGACTTTACGCCCTGGGTGAGGAGTTTCCTTCTGGAAAAGGGAGAGCTTGTACCTGAGCGGAGCTGAGCAAGTCAGCTGTGGGAGGAAGGAGGCTCCCAGCCTGCAGGGAAAGGCAGATGGACAAGGGAAGGATGCTGAAGACTGGAGGAAGGAGAAATGGTGCAGGACTGGGAGGATGCTGAGCAGAGGATTAACAACTCCTTGACCAGGCCCCTGAGTAATGTGAAGAGAGATTTCCCAGAGACTCAGAAACACTGCACGGTTTGCTGCAACTCAGAAACTTTTAGCAGCTGATGGACTGAAATGAAAGCCTGAAAGGCAAAGGATGTGCTGCGCAAAAATGCAATGAACAGGCACAATGTATTC
The DNA here is from genome assembly GCF_000690535.1 of Cariama cristata. Lineage (NCBI taxonomy): Eukaryota > Metazoa > Chordata > Aves > Cariamiformes > Cariamidae > Cariama > Cariama cristata. The sequence continues at coordinate 13,808 of NW_009596930.1, forward strand.
ACAAATGTTTTTATTTCCATTCTGCTTTTTTTTTGAGATTTCTCTATTTTAAAAAATTTCTCATTCTGATAAAAGGAGATTTTGAGTTTGAGACGCCTCAGCCCTTTTCACTGATGGCTTCTGTGGAAAAAAATCCAGGCAGGCCTGTGGTCCTGCCAGGAGAATTTAGATCCATTCACATTAATTCCTGGTTGCACCACTTCAATCTGGACACTAGTCCTCTGCCAAGTGAAGCTTTGTGTCACTACTAAAACAAGAAGAGTGGTTATATTAAACCCTGGCTGCACCCTTGAAAGTGTGCCAGGCTTCTGCTTTTGACCATAGCAATGTTTAACCCCACTGCTTGTTTTTACTGGGGAGAAAAAAATGTGTTTACTGCTAGATTGTGCCTTTTCCATGCCAAACTTGCTCACCTGAACTGCCAGGTCTCTAGGATAGTGGTTGCTGTACCCTTAGCTGGTGGGGTGAGACCTTCCATTGGAAGTGACTGGTAGCGTCTGGGCTGGGCTGCATGGCTAGAGCCTGGTGCCTGCTCCCAGCCATGCCTTCTCACCTTCTCCTGCTTTGGGTTCTACAGGTCGCCCTGTGTTTTTCACCGGTTGGTAGCAAGCTGCGCATCCGCAGCAGGAGGTTCCCCGCCATCGTCAGCTGTGCGGCCATAGACTGGTTCCAGGAATGGCCGCAGGAGGCCCTCGAGTCCGTCAGCCTCCGCTTTCTACGAGAAACAGAGAGCGTGGAGGTGAGCACCTCACCCGCCAGCATCTGTGGGTGTCTGAGCTGTGCCTGGGTTTGAGTTTCTCTGCAGGGTGCAGGCGCTGGCTGCAAGGTGCTGGTGCAGCCAGGTATGACCTCATCCCTCCGTTCAGCGCAAGCAGTGCCTCACACAATGAGAATAGGACTGCAGAGAGGGTTTGCTCACTTTTCTTGCCCTCCAACACTTATCCAGGACATCTGGGTGACTGTTCGAAGAGGAATTGCTGGTAGCATTGTAGTACATTAAACTTAATCGAGCCATGCTCGAAATTCAGTCCAGATTTTTCAGAGGGGCATGGACCTTATCAGAAGTACGGCCATGGGCACCATGCTTGTGTGTGTTTGTACACTGACAGTATTGTCAGTGAAATGACTGCATTGCTAGCAAGAGAGGCAGCTTACAAATCAGTGCAGAAAAAAAACCTAGGACTTATGATTATTGCAGGGAACATAGGCTTTTCTCTCCACATGCATGTCTAAGTGTCTGTGATTCTCAAGGGCAAAAATATGTCAACTTCTCATTGATGACAACCTGCTACTAGACTAAAAGAGATTAATTTCTGCTTATTTAGCTTTTCTAAGCAGGATTTTGAAGAATAAAGTCTACATAGTTTCTTTTTATGAGTATGCATTTTCCCCATTTGTACAGAAGAAAACCCCAAATTTATACTTGAAAAGCTGTTATTTTGTAGAGCTGAGTGTTAGAAAAATTGCTTGGAATAAGATAAAGTATGAGATAAAAAGACATGAAAAAAGATATAAAGTACACAAGCAGACAAAGTTATTTTAGAGATAACAAATGAAAAGGGATCAACTCAGATGCTACATCTTGGATTTTGCTGCAGCAGAAGAGAAAGTTAATAAATTCCTTTACATACGGCACAGGTCTGCATTATATACAGTTGTTCTGTTTGAAATAGATTCTCCTTGTCTTCTCATCTTACCTTTAGGATTCAGTGAAAGATTCAATAAGCAAATTCATGGCCTATGTCCACACAAGTGTCAACGAGGTATCCCGATTATATCTGAGCAATGAGCGACGATATAACTACACCACTCCAAAGTCATTCCTTGAGCAAATCAAACTCTATCAGAATTTGCTATTGAAAAAGGGCAAGGATCTAAAAGCAAAAATGGAGCGGCTGGAAAATGGCCTGGAGAAGCTCAACAGCACGTCTGCACAGGTAAGCAAACCCTTTGGGGTTAAAAGCAGATGGTTTTCCTTATTTCTTTGTTAGAGATATTTCTGCATCCTGGTTCAAAAGAGAACTTTACAGAGTGTAAAATTTGTGCTAGATCCTGACCCTAGTCTGGCTTGAACTGGGTTCCTGGAGGAGGAGAAATGGTGTTCTGTACTGGAAAGGAAAAGGGAAGAGATGTGTGTCCAGTCTCTGCTGTTTGGGGGGCAACTGTGAAAGATCACAGTAAGTAAAATGAGATAGGGATCCAGCTGGCTGTGTACATCTTCTTTTAATGGTTAAATTTCAGCTATGGTGACAAAATAGCTTATAAAGTACAGGAAGATCAGTGATTTTTGGAGTTGCATCCAGGAAATCTGCAGTAACTTCAGCAAGAATCCTCTCTTTCAAACTAAATAAAGCATCCTTTTAAAATAAGGCAGATGTTAATTTTTCCTTGCATTATGCTATCCAACTTCAAGGAAAACTAATGCATGTCTGAAATGTAGATTAGCTGTCCCAAAATCCCCCTGCTAAAGAGCAACACTGGCACTCTTCTGTGGTAATGACTAGATGTTGTTCTGAGTATTTCACAAACTTCTCTGCAGTAACAAAAACTGCCTTTCAGAACTTTACTGTCTACACCAGTTGCTAAACTCCCTTTTTTCTCTCCATTTCATATTCTATTAACTCTTACAAATGTTCACTTACAAGCCTCTACTGTGGCAAAGGCATGTCTCCTGAAGCTGCTCCAAAGAATTGCAGGGGGTTGATGTGAATGAAGGACTAGCAGGTTCAACCCCTTCCATATATATGCTCTGGATAATACTGGTGGCATAAATCATGTCTGTCATGCTCAATAGAATACATACTTTACTGGAGGGTGATGTATGGGCTTTATTAGTGCCTCTCAACTCTGGTAGTCTGCATCTCACTTCAAACAGTTGCTTTCTTCATGGTGCAGGACAGGTCTTTGAGGACACAGGAGGGAAGTGAGCATGTTTCATGTCCCCTTTGCAGGTTTTAGCATCTCCTTTGTAAGGATGCAGCTGAAGTTGAACAGCCAGTAGCAGAAAGCACCCATCACAACCAGTGACACCAATCAGAACAATAAATACGTGCCCTCACTGCAAAGCAGACCTTATGTCTACTTTACCTATGGAGGCAAAATTATTTTTGTGCTGCTTTTTTGATGATGCCATACTGATGGACAAGATGGGTTAGGCCTATTTTTTACTGGGAGCAACTAATATAAAGCTAACCTTTTGAGAGGAAACAAGTCCCTGTAGTGTCTGTCAAACATAGGAGCCCTTCTGTATTCTTCAGACATATTTTTACATGGGTGTTTTGTTGGCAAGGGTTCTCTGATGAGCCACAAGATAGGTGCTAAGTAGTTGTTGAGGACTGGGGAGGAGATGGGAAGCCACAGCACCAGTGGGTCTTGTAGGTTTTGCAATTGCTAGAAGGATAAAAAACCACAAAGTTCCTATCTGGTTGAAGTAAGGCTGGGAAGAGAAGTGTTTGTTTGCGAAACTGATTAAGATGCAGAGCAGTGAGGACAAATATGTCAAATCTGAATCTATAATTAGCACTGGGGGCCTAAAATTAAACACCTACATTATCAGACGTGCGCAATAGTCAAAACTGATTTGGAACCATAGTGTGGGTATTTAGCAGTATTGGAAATCTTACTGGGATGTTCAATGTTGAATATGGATTTAAAAGTCTAAACTTTACATTCACCCATGGAAATGGTTGATCTTGGTGCTGAGGAAATGACGAGTCTTCTCTCTCACTCAGGTGTGTGAGTGGTTGTGTTCATGGTGCTTGGAAGCGATACACTGTCGTTTTTTTAATTTCAAAGCAAAGAAGGAGGATTTTGATGCCTGGGTGTAACCTGATTGTGCCTTAGCTCTGAGGACTAGTGCTCCCATCATCAACATTCTCCAG
>NW_009596930.1:17719-18436 GCF_000690535.1 Cariama cristata
TGCTGCTTGGATGCTGTGACAAGTCAATAATGAATTTTATGTATTTCTATAGACTGTTCAGGGTGGCTTCAGCATGAGGGGGCTGTTGTGCAAGTAGTTGCAGGGTACTTTTTGAATTAGTCATTCCAGTTTCAAAATAACCTCTCCCCCTCCTTTTACTCTTTCCACTCTGGCTCTTTTTTTTTTTTATGATTTGAGAGTTGGACATCTTGATACCATTGACCAACTTTTCTTCTAAAGAAATGTTTTCCATTAGCTTACATGCCTAACCATCTTTCCCTGAAGACAGTGGCTGTCCTCAGTACTCAGAAAAGCAGAAACCGACTTCCAGTTATTAGGACATAACAGACTTGGGAAGATGTGTGCAATGAGTCATTTGTTTTTCAGAGTGATGTTCGCTGTGAAGAGGTCAGCGCTCTGTTCAAACCCCTTTGCTGAGTAATTTTTAGGTTGGCTCTGGTTAATAGCGCATCACTGGACTCCAGATTCAAGTCTTGCTTGCTCTATCAATTAATTGCTGACCTTTGTGATATATTTTGTGTTCTTGAAACAAATCAGGGAAAATCAGATAAAATAAGTCTTCTGGGAACCTGCCCTCCAGGTTTTCTATTCTTTAATAATTCTTCTTATGCTGTCCTGATGGTAGGCAAGCACTTCTTCCTTTCCTGTTGGAGTCACAGTACATTACCCTTGAATCTCTCATTTGCTTTGCTCTTT
>NW_009596930.1:18467-20661 GCF_000690535.1 Cariama cristata
TTCCCTTTCTACCTCACGTTACTAATTGCTTAATAGATTGTCCTGGACTCAGGAAGCTGCCCACAGGTTTTTCACATTTCTCAGCACTGTTTGGGACCAAATACTGACCCTTTTGTCGCCTGTAATGATATTCTGATATTCTGTGTGCTAAGACATGCTGGATCTGTCTGCTCACACCTTCATCTGGTTACTATCCTGGTGTTGCCTATAGCTTGCTTTCTACTCTTTGGGATGACATCTCTTGTGATTTTCCATGTCACCTCAGTCTCTGTGCTGCTATTCTCTTGTAGTTCTTGCTTTCTTCTGCTTACCAGCTACGTGTTACCCAAAAGGCATCTTCTGCTTTCACCAGTGTTGGCAGACATTGGAAAAGTCAATGTTTTTTTCACCTCCCCTGGATGCGGTAATGACTCTTCTGTGGTGTATCTGGGTGGTAATTTTTAAAACACGTGTCTGTGTCTGCTCCACAGCACAGCAGGGTCCAATGTGCAGGCAAGAACTGAACAGGACACGTCACTGCAGCACCCTGAACTCCATTGTTAGCTGTGAGAGCTCGTATCTTTGCAGAGGTGTGAATCCCCAATCCCCTGCTCTTGTTTTGGACATAAAACCAGTCTCTTCCTGTCCCTCCGCATGGGACTCCTTACAGAATCACAGAATCTGTTATGTTGGAAGAGACCTCTGGGATCATCAAGTCCAACCTTTGCCCCAACACCACCATGTCAACTAGACCATGGCACTAAGTGCCACCTCCAGTGTTTTCTCAAACACCTCCAGGGCTGGTGACTCCACCACCTCCTTGGGCAGCCCATTCCAATGCATAATGACCCTTTCTGTGAAGAAATGCCTCCTCATTTCTAACCTGAACATCCCCTGGTGCAGTTTCAGACTGTGCTCTCTTGTCCTGTCACTAGTTGCCTAGGAGAAGAGGTCGATCCGAACTTCGTTACAACCTTCTTTCAGGTGGTTGTAGAGAGCGATCAGGTCTCCCCTCAGTCTTCTCTTCTCCAGACCAAACACCCCCAGCTCCCTCAGCTGCTCCCCATCAGACTTGTACTCCAGACCCTTCACCACCTTCGTTGCCCTTCGCTGGACTCGCTCCAGCACCTCAAGGTCTTTCTTGTGGTGAGGGGCCCAGAACTGGACACAGCACCCGAGGTGCGGCCTCACCAGTGCTGGGTACAGGGGGACGATCCCTGCCCTGGTCCTGCTGGCCACACTATTCCTGGTACCAGTCAGGATGACATTGACCTTCTTGGCTACCTGGGCACACTGCTGGCTCATGTTCAGCCAGGTGTCGACCAGCAGCCCCAGCTCTTTTTCCACTTGACCGCTTTCTAACTACTCTTCCCCCAGCCTGTAACTCTGCATGGGGTTTTTGTGGCCAAAGTGTAGGGCTCGGCACTGGTTCTTGTTGAACCTCGTGCCATTGATCTCAGCCCATCTATCCAGCCTGTCCAGGTCAAACTTACCTTTTTTAGCAACTCCATGTGGCCCTGTTGTCCATGCCTGTGTCCGTGTGTCAGGTGCCCCTGCTGCATCCATGCATGCCCCATGCTTTTTTAGTACCTTCCTGAGCTCTGTCTTGCAGACTGATGGATTTCTAGTACTCAATCTTCCCCTCACATTGAGCGTTCCTGTTTCCTTTACACTGAAGTGTAGTGGGTTGACTTTGTCTGGATGTCAGGTGCTCACCAAACCATTCTATCACGCCCCCTCCTCAGCAGGACATCGCGGGGAGAAAATAAGATAGAAAAGAACTCGTGGGTTGAGATAAGGAAGATAAGGACAGGGCGAGATCACTCACCAATTGCCGTCACTGGCAAAACAGACTTGACTCAGAGAAATTAATTTAATTTATTGCCAATCAAATCAGAGTATGGTAATGAGAAATAAAACCAAATCTTAAAACACCTTCCCCCCACCCCTCCCTTCTTCCCGGGCTCAACTTCACTCCTGATTTTCTCTACCTCCTCTACCTGAGCAGTGCAGGGGAACAGGGAATGGGGGTTGGGGTCGGTCCATCACCCGCTGTCTCTGCTGGTCCTTCCTCCTCAGGGGAGGACTCCTCACCCTCTGCCCCTGCTCCAGCCTGGGGTCCCTCCCACAGTAGACGGTTCTCCATGGACTTCTCCAACATGAGTCCTTCCCATAGGCTGCAAATCTACACACACGGCTCCCCCCTCGGTGCCCC
>NW_009596930.1:20757-24929 GCF_000690535.1 Cariama cristata
GTGTCCCAGCCTCCTTCAGGCATCCCCCTGCTCTGGCATGGGGTCCTTCCAGGTCTGCAGGTGGGGAACTGCTCCAGCGTGGACCTCCGTGGGCTGTCGGGGGACAGCCGACCTCACCGTGGGCTGCACCAGGGCCTGGCAGGGAATCTCTGCTCCGGGCCTGCAACACCTCCTCCTCCTGCTGCACTCACCTGGGGGCTGCAGGGTGGTCTCTCACATATTCTCACTCCTCTTGGCAACTGCTTTTTTTTCCCTCTTCTTAACTCTGTTACCCCAGAGGTGCTACCCCCATAACTGATGGGCTGGGCCTTGGCCAGCTGCAGGTCCATCTCGGAGCCAGCTGGCATTGGCTCTATCAGACATGGGGGAAGCTTCTGTCAGCTTCTCACAGAACCCACCCCGGTAGCCCCCCCACTACCAAAACCTTGCCACACAAACCCAACACATGAGGTCAGATCAATAGGGCTTCCTGGTTTCAGTCTCCAGAATATCATCACCTCTTATTTGTCTCCATCAGTCTTCATCCTCCCATCTGAGCACTAGCTCCAAGGTACATATTTTCCACTCTCTTCTCCTTTGTTGTTTTGCATGTGATGTTGTTTCATCATGGTATTACCTGGGATATTTTTGGTAACCCTGACCAGGAGTGCCGTGGAGCTGACCAAGAATGACCAAGGAGGAACAACTTGGAAATATGTTCAAATTATGGTGGACGGCCCTTCTCCTCATCTGAATGGTTTATAACACTGTTGGTTTTCATAGGGTGGACCAGGACTATGGGGGGGATCAGTGGAAGGAGGGAGACTGTGTGTGACTTGGAGAAGTTCTGGACTGTGAGAGGAGAGCTGTGCTGGGAAGGTTTTCTGCACATTCTGAGATGATACACATTAGTGATAGTGGGGCTTGGCCACCTCTGTGTTTTGGAAGTGTAGTTTAATGGCTGAAAATACGGCAAGAATCTGAGTTTTCCAACAAAACAGAAAATAGCTCTTTCTACAAGCTGCCATCCTTTTTGGATGGAAGATACTTTTTCATGTGAGAGGGGAAGTCTGAGTACCTTTTGTTACTGTGGCATCTGTAGAAAGAGGAGAAATTTTCATACCTTTATTCCTAACATTACTCTGCCAGGGACAGCTCCACAGGCCATTGATGGGAGCACATTTAAGGTTTCTGCTGTGCCTGTGCCTTTCCGAAAGCAGTGGCTTGAGGCCTCCCTGCTTACTGGTGTCTCATCTGGCTTTTTTATGTCTGGGCACTAGGATGTGTGGGAAGGGAGGAGAAATGGATGTGACAGACTGTTTTTGCTGTGGTGTGAGTATAACATTAAGGGAAATTTGTTTGCTGTGCTGAGGGGGTGAAACTGCAAGAGTAAAGTTCATAAATGTACATTCCCTGTGTCACTCCCAGGACATCACTAAAGACAGTGAGTTTGATTATTTAGGCATAGCTCCTGTTTCTCTCTTTCCACTGCACAAACACTATTAAATTGTCCCTGCTCAACCATATTTGAGCTTTAGCCTCACTGGGGAAACACAACTGTTCCCTTTAATGTTCCAAAATCCTGCTGTAAGTAAGGAAGGTTGGAGGTCACCGTATGTCCCTTAGATGTGGTGTGGGCTATTGGCAGAGGGTCCAGCAGAGCCTGAGGATACACATCACAACTCCAACTTGCATCATATCCACTGGGAATTTAACATGTAACCCAAGCCCAGCTGGGCAGGAGCCTTCACAGTAACATACACTTCTGGACTTCCAAATATTTCTTTCAAAGCCCTAACTGAATTTCTTACTTTTTTTAAAATCGTGACAATGTTATAAAAAGTCATTTACCCTTCCATTATTGCATGTGTTTGGCTGAAAACAGGTTTTGTCAGGGCATTTTCTGTTCTCACGGACTGTGCTGAGGGCTGAGTTTACATCTGCTCATTTTGTAACACTGTTGGGTACTAGTGGGTTTTAATCCCATGCTTGTTTTGTTGTGGTTGTGTAAATCCCTAAAGCTCCCATTCATATATGCATCCAGCACATGATTACTGATTTTTGGGCAGAAGGTCACAAGCCATATCCTCCATCAGTGAAGCCTCCCACTTCAATTTCCTACAATCCCCGAAGACGTGGAGCTGAACAAGAAGCTGCCACTGAGTTTGCTGACTGAAGGGATTATGCGCTCCTGTAAGCCCAGAGTCATTTGGATTTACAGTCGTGTCTTTGTCCTGGTGAAAACAACATTGCAGTGCCAGGCAGCAGGAGATGACAATGGATGAAGTGCACAAAAAGCCTCCTACGAAACTGCTCTCGACTTGAAGCTGATGCCAAATGTCAATAGCTTCAGTTTATAAGATTGCAAATTGTGCTCTCTCTTCTGGTATAAAAATGGAATTAGTAACAAAAGTAAGTGTCTGACTTCCCTTCTAGTAAGTATTTTAATATAGGTAAAGACGTACTGCAGGAGCTCTAAGCATTTCTTTATGAGCTTGACAGCAGGACAGTGAAAAACTCTGTGGTCTGCATAAAGCCTGTGTAAATCCATTGAAACAGGTGCTTTCAAAAAGAGACTTTTTGTCTTTAAGTGAGAGTTGCTGCAAGCTTCTCCCACCATGCCAATGCTTCAGCCTGTCGCTAGAGAGGGCTCCTACCTTGTTGGGTGTGAGCAGCTGCTTGGTGGAACAGTGTGTGAGGAGCTACCACCACTGCCATGCCTCTTGGCTGTCAGCTGAAATGGAGATCCCTTCTCAACCTCCTTTGATATCATGTTTTAAAGCCTGTTGAGCCTTGGACCTCTGACAAGAGCTGCACCTATTACCAGATCCCAGTTGTAATCTTTCTGGTGTGTAAAATGCTCTTCCCACCACAAATCTGCCGGACCTAATAGTTGCGAGAGAATTGATGAGGTGCTGCCTCTGCCTTGTGTGTGGGGCATGGGATGTAGGGGTGGGTGAATGGCAGGATGTGCCTGGGTGAGCAGATGGCTCAGGGAGCACTAGTTCCTGGCACACAAGTCCTCTTCAAAACCTGCACGCTGCAAAATACCACGTGGTGTCAAGGTTGAGAAACAAAAGAAAGTGTAGCTGAATTGTAGCACGTCATCTCCGCCGCAAAACACGTGTACAGCACATGTATGCCTCCTTTACCAGGGATGTGATGTAACATCAGATCTCATGTTCAAAGTTGGATTTCTTCAGCTTTATAATGAGAGAAGTTTCCTGCAAATGCTTGGTCCATGGTGAGGCTGGACAAAAATAGTCCCAAAAATACCTGAAATGAAAGCTTCTACCTACTTCCCACTGGATCTTGCTCAAAGCAACACTAGTGTTGTCCGAGCATCTCTGTCTAGTTTCCAAGCAGAGGCAGTGAGCAGGTGTGGGACAATCTCTTTAGCAGTCCATCCTGCTGGTGCTGGTTTCTCCTCTGCTGGGTTCCTCACTGCTAACAGGCTGCTCCGGTGTGTGGATCAAGTGCATGGGCTGTCCAACTGTGACCTAAGCAACCATGAGCAGAAGAAAGCAGCAGTATCCTGCCAACAGCTAGAAATACTGCTTTTCTGTGCTGCCAGGGCATTGCTTGTTTTATACACGGCCCTCCATGATCTTGGGTACTGCTCAGCCACACTCAAGTGTGAGCCTGTGTTGCTGGGCAGTATGAGGAGCAGGTTGGTGAGTGTCCTTGCTCCCACATGTGTTTCTTCCTTTTAGGTGAATGAGCTGAAGGCCAAGCTGGCAGCCCAAGAAGTGGAGCTGAGGCAGAAGAATGATGATGCTGACAAGCTGATCCAGGTGGTAGGGGTGGAGACGGAGAAAGTGAGCAGGGAAAAGGCAATCGCTGATGAGGAAGAGCAGAAAGTGGCACTTATCACCCAGGAGGTCGAGCAGAAACAGAAGGACTGCGAGGAGGACCTGGCCAAAGCTGAGCCTGCCCTAGCAGCTGCCCAGGCTGCTCTGAACACCCTCAACAAGGTAGGTTGAAGATTCCTGTGGGAATCCAGTATCTCACCTCTGCATTGTGGGTGGGCAGTTTCATCTGATGGCTCAAGTTTTTGTACATTGTATTGACCCTCTTGCAGCTTCTTCCTAGCTCGTGCATGCTTGGTCCCTGATGAAACTCAGAGCAGTCATGAGGCTTGTCACCGTTTAAGGCTGGGCAGATGCTTAAAGCGGATGGCAGATGCTTTCTAT
>NW_009596931.1:0-847 GCF_000690535.1 Cariama cristata
AGGCTGCTCCACCTACATGGACATCGTCATCGTCCTCGACGGCTCCAACAGCATCTACCCCTGGTACGAGGTGCAGAACTTCCTCAGCAACGTCCTCGGCAAGTTCTTCATCGGGCCCGGGCAGATCCAGGTGAGGTGACGTCCCCCGGGCCCTGCCGGTGTCCCAAAAAAGGGGCCATGCCGGTGTCCCCCAGGCCGTGGTGGTGTCCCCGAGGCCATGCCGTGCCCAGGGTAAGGTCATTGTCCCTGGGGGGGATGCCATCCCCGGGGTGCTGCCTTCATCCACAGGGTGATGGTGTCACCCACCTGGGGCGATGCCGGTGTCCCCATGGCAATGCCGGTGTCCCCAGGGCGATGCCGTCATCCCTGTGGCCATGCCACCCTCGGGGTGATGCCATCATGCCTAGGGTGATGCTGGTGTCCCCAGGGCGATGCCATCATCCCCATGGCAATGCCGGTGTCCCCAGGGTGATGCCGTCATCCCTGGGGTGATGCCGTTGTCCCCAGGGCCAATGCCACCATCCCTGTGGCAATGCCACCCCTGGGGCGATGCCATCATCCCTGGGTTGATGCTGTTGTCCCCAGGGCGATCCACCATCCCTGTGGTGATGCCATCATCCCTGGGGCAATGCCACCATCCCTGTGGTGATGCCACCCCTGGGGCGATGCCATCATGCCTAGGGTGATGCCGTTGTCCCCTGGGGCGATGCCACCATCCCCGGGGCCGTTTTGGGGTGCGGGGCTGAGCCCCCCCGGTCTCGCGGCAGGTGGGGGTGCTGCAGTACGGGGAGCGGGCGGTGCACGAGTGGGTGCTGGGGCGGTACCGGACGGCGGAGGAGGTGGTGGA
>NW_009596931.1:880-1764 GCF_000690535.1 Cariama cristata
GCGGGCACGGCCTTCGCCATCCGGCAGGCGTGGTGGGCACCGGGGCCGGATCGGGATTGGGGTTGGGTTGGGGATTGGGATCGAGACTGGGATCGGGATCAGGACTGGGGTTGAGATTGGGGTTAGGATCAGGGTTGGGATTGGAATCAGGTCAGGATCTGCGTCGGGATCGGTATTGGGGTCAGAGTCAGGATTTGGATGGGGATTGGGATCAGGATTGGGGTTGGGCTTGGAATCGAGATTGGGGTTAGGATCAGGATTGGGATCAGGATCAGAGTTGGAATCAGAATCAGGTTGGGATTTAGATCAGGATTGGGATTGGGATCAGGGTCGGGATTGGAATGGGGTTGGGACTGGGATTGGCATTGGAGTCGGGACTGGGATTGGCATTGGAGTCGGGACTAGGATCAGGATTGGGACTGGGATTGGGATCAAGGTCAGGATTGGGATTGGAATCAGGTCAGGATTTGGACTGTGATTGGGATCAGGGTTGGGCTAGGGATCGGCATTGGGGTTGGGATCAGGATCGAGATCGGGATTGGGATTGGGATTGGGTCAGGATTTGGGTTAGTGATTGGGGTCAGGACTGGGGTCAGAATTGGGGCTGGAATTAGGATTGGGGTTGGGGCTGGGGTTGGAATCAGGTTGGGATTTGGATCGGGGCTGGGATTGGGGTCAGGGTCGGGGTTGGGGTTGGGATTGGGATCGAGATTGGGATCGGGGTCAGGCTCAGGACAGAGATTGGGGCCGGTATGGGGATTGACACTGGGGCTGGGGTCCGGATTCGCATCAGAATTGGGATCGGGATCGGGGTTGGGACGGGGCTCGGCCTCACGGCCCCCGTCCTTCCCGGCAGCACCGAAGCCTTCAGCCCCGAGCGGGGC
>NW_009596932.1:0-28416 GCF_000690535.1 Cariama cristata
TCCAGCTTTTCATCTACCGTCATGTGGGTGAGGAGGACACGGGGAGCTTCAGCCCAAACTAAGGCAGTGTGTCTGCACAGAGGGTGGTCAAAGTGCCAGCCCAGGCACGGCGCTGCTTTGGGGACACAGAGTGAATCTGTGCATCCCACTGCTGGCATGCTCCAAGCCAGCTTGGGTTTTCCACGTGGCTCTGGGTGCAGCTAAAAGTGCCCTTTGTCTGATTTTTCATTTGGATTATACACAACCTGTACGTGCAGCTTGGCTGAGAAAGCCTGGCCGTGCCGTGGAAGCGTTGGTAACTCAGCTGTGTGCCTAATCCAGATCAGGGATTTTCATTGCTGTGCCTTGATTCCTTTGCTTTTTTAGCTTATCCAGTTGTAACAGCCTTGGGGCCTGAAGGCAAGAAGCACAAGGTGAAGAGGAGGTGATCCTGGCAGCTGGGTGTAGCTAGGAGCCAGAACACATCAGCTCTCCTTAGCCCTGCCTCCAAGTTTGCTGTGCGACTTCATATCTCCGTACCGCTGTTCTCTCCCCCAGGTCCCAGGGTGTGCCTCAGTTGCACCGGTGGAGGGCTGAGGGGTTATGTTTGTCCTCTTCTGAAGTGCAGCATCGTTCCTTGTGATGGTTTAACCCTGAGAGTTAATACCTCTGGGTCACATTTCCTGGTATAAACCAGCATCACCTGTAACTTTGGTGCCTCTGCTCATGTGTTTGTGCCCCAGAAGTCCTTTGCTCCTCCTGAGTTTGAAAGTGCTTGATACTTCACGCCTTCAACTCAACCAAATGTACGAGGTCAAGGAGCCAGCAGGGAAATTCTGCCGCAAACTCATGAAGCAGAGGAACCAGGTAAAATAAACACTTGCCTTCTGAAGCGGTTACTTGGGAAAGTCTGCGTCGGTACAATCCCATCTGCTGTGTTCTCCACGGAGCTGAATGCGGCAGAGTCTGCTCCGGTAAGCATCACCCCACCTGGGAGATGTTCCTGTAGGATTTTGCTATGAGGGAGAAGAAAACTGAGAGGTTTTTTTTGTTCGTAACGTAAGAATCCTGCTTCTAAGCTGTGCCTTTAGGCATATATTTAAATGGCAAGAGCTGTCAGTTTTTCTTCCATCAGGATTTATTCTTCTTGTTGCCACATTCAAGCGAGGGTATACTGTGAAAAATGATCGTCTCTAGTGGCAGCTTCACTCTGTGGCCTTTTGCCGTTCAGAATTGGCCTTGTTTAGCTCTGCTGCTGAAAAAGGGCATTCAGGCAGTCTTGTTTTGCTTTTGTTACCTGTGTGCAGAGTCAGCATGGCAATGATAAGAGGAGAAAGTCAGCTTCGATTTCTCCTTGCACGTTGTCACTAGACTGGCTATCAGGCTTTGGGCATCTTCATGTTCTCCTGGCTCTTCAAGGCAGGAGAGTAAATCAGAGTCCCTAGGGTAGGTTTCAGCCTGCAGAGATGTTTGTGGTAACCCACAAGCTAGGAAGAACCCTAATTTGACATGCAGACCCTTTCGTATTGCCTCTCTGCTGTGTCCATGAGTTGTTCGCGTTGCGTTTTTCTGAAATCTCTCGGGTTTCTGTTCTGTCAATGCTGCTGTGCTGATACTGACGGCTTTCATACCCTGCTTTTGCTGCTTCTCGGAGGATTGCGCTAATAACCCTGTTTTTCTGCACCATGACATTGCACTGCACCTCCTCAAGCATAGAGGATTTTAGAGGGTCATTCACATGGTCCATGGTCACAACATGGTCATTCAGAGGCCACAGACAGTTGAAGCCTTTAGTCTTCCTGCCGAAACCCTTAAAAAAGGGACTTGGTGAAGAGCACTGATTTGGTGGCATAAACCTTTCCATCAGACTGTCTGGGCTGGGTTGTGGACAACAGCTCAACAACCTCTACTCTTAACCCACTAGCACAAACCTCTTGTTGCAAATCCCGAGTCAGCCAGTGTCATATTTGATTGATTGTGGGAGAGGGCGATGCTAGCTTTGAATGAACCGCCAAGTCTTAAAATTGGCAAATTTTCCTCCTAATGCACAAGTCCTGGGGGAAAGCAATCAAATAAGAACCTCAGCTTTTGAGCAAAGAAAAGAAAGTTTCTGCCTCTAATGGCTGGAGGGAAAGGACAGCCACTCTGGCTGGCTTAACCTAAGGCTTAGAAACTAGGAAAGAAATTAATACTATTTCTGATTTTCTTACTTTTTTGCAATGTCTAGCTTTTAAGCTAACCTCGACTGGAGGGGATATGGAGGCTGACTCACAGCTTTTGAAGCCTGGGGTTGGCGGCTTTAGAACTGGAGGGGATACGGAGGCTGACTCACGGCTTTTGAAGCCTGGGGTTGGCGGCTTTAGAGAAGAGCTCCCATGTGCTCTTGGTTATGCTGACGTCCATGTGCCTGTGAAATTTGGGTGTGTGCTCTGGTTCACAGCGCTGCTTGGTACCGACATGTGGCTGGATGTAGGTGGCCTGGCCTCGTCTGTAATTTGGCTGGTGCTACTACATCAACGCTATGTAAACCTGCCTTTAGTTAGCTGTTTCCTTCTCGCAGATGGATGACACTGCCTGTGGGGTTTAGGTATTCGGATCCGCAAGGGGAGTCGGTGTTGGAGGACTGTATTTCATCCTGGTTCAATTACATGCTCAGAGACAAGGCTTTGTATTGAAGAAGTTGGGGTTTTTCTTTTGGCTTCTGAGTCTGTCCAGTCCCCCTCTAGTCTGGAAAAAAAAAAAGTAAGTTTATTGTCAAGAATATGATTGTCCTGGTTGGGATTAAACTGCTGGGTGACTTATAGATGCATCCTAATCTTGCCAGTTAACGATGGGCTGAGAGAGTGGATCAGCTGGCTTGGTTTAATAGCAGTAGTGGAGGAAAGCTGATGGTGTGCATTATTTATTTTTTTTTTTGTCTGCAGTGATCTTTAGCTCAGAAGAGCACATCTCTGCTAATTGACTATTAAACAAGATTGCTTGCTGAGGTACGCGATCTTGCTGTTTCAATCCTTTAAGGAATAAGTCTCTGATCAGCTGCACACAGGGCTCTTAAAATATAATCTGCCTAATGACTGGCGGGCTTTAACCTTCTGGTATTAAGGTGCCGATGTTTTGGGTTACAAACCAAACCTTTGGGGTAGGGGGCCGAGCAGGGGTGGGGTTTTTTTCTGAAATGGTAATGTTCCAAACAACAAAGGCTGCTTTTTAATCTCAAAATGAGACTTGGAAGCAGCACAGAGTCAGTCTAGAGATAAGTCTCTTTTAGCTCAAGATTTCTAGGATTGCACACATGTTACCGCATGCCTGGACCACCGGTCGTTAGACACCTACCTGGCCACAAATCCTTTGTTCCAGTTGCTGTGCTTGCAAATAATGCGTGTTTGCGTGTGTTTACCCAGTTTGGAAAAAATCTGAGCCCTGAGGGATTTGAGCTTCTTTTTGTGTTACGAAAGGGGCCACGCTGAGAGCCAGCTGAAGCAACGCTTGCTGCCTGCTTTGCAGAGAAGACTGCAGGCTCCGGGAAGGTTTTTGGAGCTGATGCATTCAGTATTTGAGGAAGGACGGTTAGTCCCATTTCTTAGCAAGGATTCCCACTGCCATTTGAAAGAGCTCTGCTGACAGACTCCAGAGGGAATCCCAACCCAGGCCTGAAAGATAGCAGCAACTTGGGGTGGGAGTCGGAAAGGGCTGGGTGAAAGGAGGGGCTAGCTGCAAACAGAGGCAGGCTTGCTCTTTCCTTCTTCAAATCCTGCTCTGTTTTGTTCAGCTAGGCCAGCCCTTGGTACCGTCCTCCGCAAGCATGGATGGAGGGGAGGAATGCTCTGTGTCCTGGGAGGCTCGGGGCAGCCTCCCCAGGGTGTGGGAAGGGCACAGATTATTTGGATGCTTTCTGATGCTGTTCTCCCCCACCCCAGTTGGTTGATATACATCATCCAAAAACCTTAATATCACGTGGCGATTGATGCAGCAGGCTAGAAATGGGGAGGGGGGGAGCAAGACTCAGTGCTTGCTCTGCTGTTTTAGAGTAAACACCGCACGAGCAGTTGGTATTTCATTGCTGGTATTAAACCTGGATGTAGGGAGAGAAGGGAGAATGTGGCTAACGCAGAACACCTGCCTCTGACAAACGCCCAAGCCGCTAGAGACCCCGCAGTAATTTTGTAAATCACAAGCAGGTTTTCAGCCTTCCCAGAAATCTGCACTTCTAAATGCTAACCATCAAATAGCCTACGTTACTGATCCAGCAGATTAATCTATAAATTGAGGTTGGCTTAGAATAGCTGTTGGAGAACAGTGCTTGGTAAATGGTATCTAGTTCAGTACTCTCTGTCTCTTGTTGTTCTGACCTGACAAATGACATGGCCTTTTGGTCAGGTTATACTAAAATGTATTGTAGGAAGACCATTTAAATGGGGTCTTTCTGACCTGTCATGCAGGGTGTATCTCTAGGAGAGAGGGCTTCTGTGTAGGGCAATGCTGCCAACAAATTAGGTGGGACGCTGTGAGTAATAAATGATGCCTAGAACCTCAAAATCCAGCCTGCCTGTTTTCCCCTGCCTATCTCTTCCTTTCTGGCTCCAGATACTTGTAATCAGAGAATATTGAAGGTTTGTTGTATTGCTTATAATAAAACCTCAAAGCAAGGATCAGCCGTGGGAGCAGTGTATTTCTGTTGTAACCTGGAGTGAAAGTAAAGCTGCTCCATGCTGCACGTCCCACTGAGATGAGTCAAGTTGCCACCTCTTTCTAAAGTGACATTACAGGATGTCTGTCTGCGGACTTTGGCCTTTTATTTGGGAGGGGAGAGGAGGGAGATGGTTTCCTTTGCAGCAGCAAGGGCAAAATAGGCTTTTAATAAAGTTTAAATTCTGCAGCTGCTGGCTAAGTTAAAAAAAGAAATGCTGGCACTCTGTCCTGCTAGAGATGAGCCTTTTCCAGCTCTCTGCCGTGACCCAGGGATGCGAGCCATCCCTTCTGGTCTTTTTTCCTTTGTGCCACTTTCTGGGATGAGAATAACGGGAGAGTTTCTTCCCTTGGCAAGACTTTACCCTGCTTGGGCTTTTCTGCTCATGGAGATGGTTTCAGTTGGTGAATGGAAGGAAAAGAGTCTCAGAAGGAGAAGTGCTGTAGCAGAGAGATCCTGGAGGGGGCTATGACTTTTTATTGGGTGTAAATCAACTCCTCAAATCCCTGATTATAGACCTTGAAGAGAACTAGAAATTCAAAAGCCAGGAGATAAGAAAAGGAGGAGCAGCTTTGTATATGGTACAATAACCCTTTCCACCAAGGTACACGTGTGGATCAGCTGAGCGTTGCCAGAGACCCGAGAGCAGGCCTGCTGAAACACCAGATTACAGTCCAGATACGAACAAGAACACTTTATCCAAATATTACTGTGCTTGAGGCAGATAAGGAAATTTTATTTTTTTTTTTGTTGTTCCTGCAGAAAGTTTCCTGTTTCTTGTTGGTCTCCTGGGACGTTCAGCATGACCTCCTTGCACCTGGCTGTTTGTAGAGCCTGGTCCTGGCACTGGAGAGCCCTGTAGCGTGGTTTGCGGTCAGGAGAGGGGCACAACACCTCGCTGCTCCAGCTTCCTGACAAGCACAGGCTGCTTTAGATGGACTTCAGCAAAGTGAAGGGTTATCCCTGCTTAAGGGATGACGAGAGGAGATTGTGGGCCTGGTTTAGTCCAAGGAAGTAATGCATCTACCTCTCTCCTCCCTTCAGGTGTATTTTTCTCCCCCTTTGCTAATAATAGCCTCCCACCAAGTGTTTTGGAGCAGCTTGGGGCATCTGGTTTGACAGGAGAGGACTCTGAATACTCATGTAACTGGGTGCTTAGCATCATTCAGCACACTGCGGTCCGTGTGTCGGGGTATCCCGAGGCAGCTCCTAGGCAGAGCATGATAGCCTTGACCCTTGATGCGGTTGTCACAGGTGACGTTGAAGAAAATGAGGCATTGTGCTATGGGTGAGACTCAATCTCTTCTCTCTCTTGCTGAAGAATGCTCTCCAGGAACTGAGAGTAGGCGGGATGGTGAAGGACCCGTCCCTAGCAGTGTGGGTCCTTGGGTATTGCATGCTGTGAAGGCTTTCACTAGTCCTCATCTGGGAATGGCACCAAGAAACTGGTGCTGGGGGAACAGTATCTGAAGCAAAGGGACAGAGAAACTTTCTCTGGGAGATCTGATTTGTAATTAAAAAACAAATAAACAAACAAGACCAGCTAGAGGAGTGACAAGGTTTAAGGGATTGCTCAACAGGTCGGGTCAAAGGGATTTAGCTGGCCTGCGGCAGATTACAGAAACAGCTGAAAATCAAGCTGGGCAGCCACAACGAGAAAGGGGCATAGCCAGGAAAAGTCGTGAATTGCCATGGCAAGGTGCAAAGGGCAGGGATTGCAGAGGTTTGTAGCTGAAGGTCAGAAGCAGCTGCCGGGATGCCAGGTCTGAGCCCCTGCCTTCGCTGGGGTCGTGGCATTTCCCTGAGAGCTCTCTGCGAACGCTTGCGGTTGAACTACAGCCTGCATTTTTGAAAGAGGCATCCGCTCACAATGGAAAGACTTACAATTTGGGATCCACCACATCCTTTGGGAAGCTGTTCCCATGGTTAATGCATTTATCGCGTAACTGTTACAGTTCCCTGAAGGAGTTTGAATCCTCAGCTGGCAGCCTGCCTGCCTTGCTCAGCGCTACTGCATAGCTCTCTGCCTCCTGAGACAAAAGTCTTGCTACAAAGGGACTAAATGACCTGCCCGGGGGTCGTGCAGGCTGTCTTGGAGAGCCAGGGACTTGAACCTGCTCCCTCCAACCAAGAGTACGGGAGTGACTTTTGTGAAGCATTTGTCTGTTCATTCATCAGCAGCCCGCTGATCTTGTCTCCTCTCTGGATGATGTCTGCCGTGCTGGTTTGCCCTCAGCAGCTGGTAGGTCACGCAGGATTTGAGAAACGGCTCTGGCATCGTACCAAGCAGAGGCTGTGGGATGCTCACCAGCAAATTCCAGAGACGACGTGTCATGAAAACCTCAGCCCTGCCACCCCCCTCTGCATGGGGCTGCTGGAGGTAGTGGGAACCCTGCCGGGTTGTGGTCCCCACGTTCAGTGAGAGCTTTGGCTTCCCGAGTGGCTTTTGGTAGGTGGACGTTAGCTGCAAAATCTATTTGGGAGCCTCCCATTTTACGTGGGTGGAAGGGAAGCCTTGCTTTTACCCCTCTGCCTGCCTCCAGCTGGAAGACGACAACTGAGCTTGTGGCTGGGAGAAGTCAGCTGTTTCCATGTTTTTCCTCTGGGGACTTAAAATCTATTTCCAGTGAGGTGGGTCCCTGGGAGGAGGAAGAACAGCTCTTCGAAGTGGCTGCTGCCAAAGCTAGAAGGCACTCGGAGGTAGCCTTGCCAGCCTCAGGCATTTAAAACACTTCAGTCAAGCCCTGGGGGGAAAAAAAAAAAAAAAGAGAAACATGGGATGATCTTAGTTTCTCCTCTTACGTACATTTTGGGCTCTCTTCGCTGTCCTCTGGTTTGTTACTGAGCTTTTTCTGCAGCCACCAGCCTTAGAAAGTTATAGTTGAGAAGAAAAGCACATCCTTTCATCAGTTAACTCTTTATTGCCTGCTTTCTCATGGGTTGGGCTTCAGGTTTTATATGGCAAACATCTTTAAAGGTATTTCCCTCCTTTCCTTACCCCCTGAAATACCCTCTTTGATCTGGATCGTTTGACCAGCTCTTAATCTGGGATGGACCAGGGAAGGTAATTGTGATGGATACCCTGGTGATGTTACCCTTCCCAAAAGCAATTAAATGCGATCAAACTCTCATTCTTGTTTTATGGCTTCTTGTAGCACTGCCCAAATGTTTATTGTCCCCCATAGTCCCACATGTTGCCAGGCCAGGCTTTCTACTGGAAGAGAATATATTATATTCATGCTATTTATTAACTTGCATGACACTGCAAAGCAACTGCTCCGCCGGGCTCTAGCTTGTTACTCATTGTAGTGATGCGTTTGTGCTAGGGAACCCTGACGTTCATTCACCCTGACTTAACTCCCTGGGAACTTTCCCCCGTCCTAGGCTGGTAAGCTTTGCAAACATTTGCCCGTGGAAGGTGGTGTATTTGTTTTTATCGGAACTATTCTTAAAGCTGTCAGATTAATTGCTGGGGGGGGAGGAGGAGGAGGAGGAGGAAGAGGAGGCGGGGGGGTCCCTCCCTACTTCTGTCCTGCCTTTCTCACCTCGTTTTGATCAAAACCTGGCATTGCTCTGGTACAGTGGGAAATTAATTGGGGCTTAAATGCTGGGGCTGTCTGTGAATCATAGGGACAGAGCCAGGGACTCTGCGTTGCTGGGGGGAGGGATGCTGGGGGTTGTTTTCTCCAGGGTTGTTGGGGTGATACACCCTCCTTGCGTGGCACACCACGCTGTAAAGAGTAACCTGGGAGTTGCACCAGCTGCTCCGCCGTCCGCACTCCTTCGCTTTGAAATCCCTTTAGCACTGGAACAATTCCATTAGCAGTACTTCTTAGGCGTGATTTGGAGCAGTTTCTCTGCCGATTAAAACCGAATCCACGCACCAGTCTGGAGGGGCTCGTCATAACCAAGTCGTTCCCTGTGTACCTCAGGGCTGCTTGCAACTGAAATCCTGAACAAAAGATCTGCTGTTAGACAAAGGAAGGAGTGAGCCTCTGAAGAGAGGAAGAATTTCTCCTCTGTTTGCCAGCATTTTTTTTTCCTAACTATTCTTTTTTTTAAGGATTGGTGACCAATTAATCCGTGTCATTTTGCAGACAAAGCTGTCAACGTTTTTAAGGTTGCACCGTGAAATAACTTCGGTGCTGTTGGTTCTAGCAGCTCTGAATGTTCTCAAACAAATGCCTTTTAAGATAAAAATGGTCCGTGCTTGGTCCCAGCCCAGAGTTGTGGTCGTTATTGTTTTATTTGAAACGTCTCAACTGAACCCAATGAAGTCAGTGAGAGCTGCAAGCGTTTGAAAGTCGTCACACTTATTTCCATGGCTAAATATGGGCGTAATACAGGGTGTTACTCTAAAATGCTCCAGCGTGTGACCCAAGATGTAGCCCAGCAAGCATGCTATGTGCCACAGCTACCGACGTGCAGTGGCTTCTGGCTGCTTTCAGGTCATCAACCTGTTAGAGGTGGGTACCAAAAGCATCATGCCTTCTCACTTTTATTTTTTGCTCTTGCCTGCAGTTGGGGTGTGAGATGCCTCACAGCCAAGTAGGAGTGTAAGCTCGCTGGCAACTTGTGTGTGTGTGTGCATTTTTGCTGGTTTCTGTGCATTAGATCAGAAATGAGAATAGTAGGAGCAGGGCACCTTCTCCCCCACAGGCACATACACGGTTTGGACAGTTACAGCTTTCTAAAAGGCATTTCTTGCCACTTCTCAGTGGCAGCACTAAGATACCAAATTAAATGTAGCCCACCACTTTGGAGTGGGATAGTTGTACTGATTCTGTGCTGGTGTAGCAAAACCGGCACATTTATTAGCCCAAAACGTTTACAGAACTTCAGAGCGACATAAAATATATATGAAGAACACGCATGGTATTTTTCAATAAAAAGAATAAATGCAAAGCAAGCTTTGCAGGTTCAAATTAGTCCATGTGGGAACAGTTTGGGGAGTTCTGGCGTATGTACGTGGTCCTTGGGTGGCAGGAGCAGGTCTGGTTTGTTTTGCGTGGATGCCCTGGGTGGAGGAGAGCTCATGTGAGGAGCTGCTTACAGCTTCCAGCTGGGAAGGGACAACTCCGTCAGCATTTGGTTCTGTGCCGAGTTAACAGGGGTGTAGCTTTGGCTGCAGACCAAGCCCCGAGTTACAGGTCCTTACACATCAGCCGAGCATCAGACAGGGTTGGTTAGCGCTGGGTTGGAATCGTTAATGTCTTCATAGTATCAAAAGTCATTTGAATGCTACAGCTCTTTCAATTAAGCTCCTGTTGAGCTCCATACGCAGATATTGTAAGGTAATTGGCAGGCCTGCTGCAAATGCACTAGGAGAGTCTGCTACTGAAACAGCCTCCGTCTGTGCTCGGGGCTGGAGAGGAGCCAGAGAGAGCCGTGGTCTCCGTACAATGTCATACTGATTAGGAGGGTGCGAGATTTTGATTTTGCTAAAATCGTTCTGCCAGTACAGCCCGGAGGGCAGCTGCAGTTACGCTGGTACAGAGGGGGGCCTTATGCCACTCTGAATTGTCCCCAGCTCTGGAGGCAGGCAGTGATGCTGTGGGGAGTACCTTTATCCCGCAGTAACAGCCCGTGCGTGGCATGCCCTGCCCAGCTCAAGTACAACTTTATTTTGTTGACAACTACCCCATAGCAACTCTGTCTCAGAGGCCCTAGGAAAATATTTTGCTTCCTCTGGCTGTTAGGAAGCAGGTTCTCCATGGCAGCAGTCCCTTTACAAAGGGTTCGGTCCTGAGCAGGAAACCCTGGTCCGTTCCCTAATGACCTCCCTGCTGATAAGGGGACCCGCAGGTCAGGGGCTCTGCCTGAGCCAGCCAGCTCCCCGAGAACTGATGTGCTTCTTGATGAGCCTGTCCTCCAAAGCCTCTAAAATGAGACTTCAGCCCACATATCTGAACCGGACCCTCAGAGAGAGGTGGGTGCAGACCCAGATGTTACGGGATGGGACCTGCTTGAGGAAAGGCCGGCTCTGGCAGAGCTGTGAACCTGTGTTACTGCTGCTGCTCTCTGCCGTTCCTGAGCCAGAGCATCCCATCTCTCCCTTCTTCAGCAGATTTGCCTCTTCAGAGTGCAAGAAACTTTACAATCCTCACTACAAAGATGCAGGTTTATAACCCTGCCTCAAAAATCACTGCTACTCCTAAAGCATTTCAGGCAGGTTCTTCGGCGCAGTTTGTGCGTGCTTTAGGGTGTAAATGCTGAGTATCTGCTACCAGCTCAGCAAACGGAGCGTATGGACAGGCACCACTATCTGTGTTGGCAGCGAGTTCCTCAGACTGCCTCTTTGTGGAGACCCAACTCTGGTTTTATTCCTGGAATAACTATATTCATGTGTGCAGTATTACTGTGTACTTACACCCGGGTTGTTCCCCAGTTTGGGGAGCAGACTGGAGAACAAGGTGGTACCACATCTGTGCCGTCCTGTTTTGGAGCAAGGCAGCCCTTAGGTCTGTTTTTCCAGCCCTGGGCTTTGGAAAGGCCTATCCAGCACAATTCATGACATGAAATATTTGTGTATCTTGGAGAGCGCACCAGAAAAGAAGTCTCTAACTGGGATCTCCGCTGGCACTCCATGACGTGATGCTCTGCAAGCCTCTTTGCCACCTGCCATGGTGGTTTTCCTGTTCCGAAGCTGGTACCGTGACATTTATTTCCTTCCTGAAGGTGAGGTGTGCTCTGCCAGAGCAAAGCAGCATTGTGCAACTTGTGAAATCCCACAGAAACTCGCTGTGCTGGATTAATAACAAATCCAGCAATAAAACAGTAGCTGCAATACCGGAGCACTGCCCTTTGGTGGGCCATTGCTCACTGCCACTGGGAGTGACATGTTTTTTCCCCTGTGACGAATCTTTGTTCCCCCACTGACTATATTTAGGTTACAAATACATCCAGAATCAGCTGTGCCCATGGCAAACTCTGCCATTGCCTGCAGCAGCCCTCACCAAGGCAGCATTACGCATGCATTTAGTCTGTCACATCTGCCCTCGCCTCTCCACGCTGATGGACACCGCGTTGTCTCGGCCAGGCTTCGATTGCTGGGGTGTAGCAGTCTGGCTGTCCTTGGCTGGCAGTGCCTTTTTATCTCCATCTCAGACACTTTTCTGCATAGACCCCGGCTGTGGGAAGGAGAGGTATCACTCTCACTTCTTGAGAGGTTACAGCAGCTCTTCCGTATGTCTGACACATTGCTTGTTTTAACAACAGTTGTGCTTTGTGCTGCGATCCTGGATTACCTCTTCAGCTCAGCAGAGTCGGTGTCAAAGACTTCCGACGAGTGGAGAGAAGCTGTGAACATCGATGTTCGTGTATGGATCTTCACCGTGAGGCTGTCCTGAGGTCTCGGTGGGTACGGGGTGACATCAGAAACCAGAAAGGACCTGAGGCTTGGCTTAGCTCTTCAGATTTTACTAGCTTGCATTGCAACTGCAGTGATGGCAAAGCAACTTGGAGTTAACTTGGGTTGGCAAGCCTGAACAAAAGCCTGAGAAGAGTTAGCTGACGCTGTCGGCTTGAGTTAAAACCTACATTTCCTTGTTCGTTGTAAGTACTTCAGGCGGGCTCTGCTGCAGTCAGACCAGTCACCTTCTGTAGGGATAGTTGTACTCGAAGTATTTTCACCAGGAGCTGCTGATCGCTCCTGCCAGCAGAACGCTTCGTGCAGCAGAAATAAGCTTGCCCCAGTCTGTTGGCAGGATCGCAGGCGGGGTAACTATGTTTTGTCAATGTTCTTGCATCTCTAATAGGTAATAACCTTTGGACGTAACTGCCTGCTCTGCCGTGCCCCGTAGCATCACCAAATGTGTTTTGCCCCAGTCACGGCTTTTTTCCCCACGGTGTTTTGGTGCGTGTCGCTCTTCAGAGTGCAAGAAGCTTTACGATCCTCACTACAAAGATACGGGTTTATAACCCTGCCTCAAAAATCACTGCTACTCCTAAAGCATTTCAGGCAGGTTCTTTGGCTCAGTTTATGCGTGCTTTAGGGTGTGAATGCTGAGTATCTGCTACCAGCTCAGCAAACGGAGCGTATGGACAGGTACCACTATCAGTGTTGGCTGTGAGTTCCTCGGACTGCGCTGCCCTGGCCAAGCGGTGGGAGTCAGGCAGTCCTCTCCCTGCCAGCCTGCCCTGCGTTTGCTCCGGCCTGGGTGTTGCCCTCCAAACAGGATCATCACCACCCCGCCAGCCCTCCAGCAGCACCCACCCTGCTTTTATCTTCATTTCCTCCTTGCTTGCGCTTTTTTTTTTTCCACTTGGGATTTCAATGTTTGTTTGTTTGCCATCAGAGAGGCTTTCTTGCATGTTTTTTTTTTTTAAATACCTATTGGGACAGGCAGGGCTGAGAACAAGCTGGGCTGCTCTCTGCATCCATCCGAGTGCCCATCTGGGAAATGATGCCAAGTAAGGGGAGGAAAAAAAAAAAAAAAAGAACTTCAGTTGGGTTTCACCTGGGAGATTTTTCTGTCCTTGACCAGTTATGTGGGGTGAGAGATGGGAAGAGCTGGTTGGTTTTAGGGTCTGAGGGGAAAGACCTGTTTCATCGTTCTGGGGAAGGTTCCTGCAAGCTGGCAATACCGGGCACCGGCCGCCTGCTGCCGCCTGCTCCGTCCAGCCAGACCACCCTGACCTTGAGCAGATGGCACCACGCTTCCCTTCCTGCCATGTGCTCCTCTTCCTCCCCATCAGCATCTTCACTCCTCTGTCGAGGAAGATGGTCTGGAGAGGCACAGAGTGAAGAGTGGAGTTGGCCCACGGGCCACCAGCCAGGTCTCTGCATACATCGTCCTCGTGCAACTTCTCTCACACACCCATGCACGTTGTTATTTAAGGGGAGGACAGCTGGGCAGGAATCTTCCACTTTATTAAAATGAAAGTATTTACTGGCTGCATCAGTTGCCCAGCTGTGGTTAGTTTGTATGAGAACCATTTCCTGCCGTTAAGGAAACTATTCAGCTTTACAGCAGTTCGTGGCAGGAATAGATATTACTATTTACAAAACCTTGTGCTCTTCTCTTTGCTGAGTGGCAGAGTTTCTTGCCTGCATCCCTACCATCAAAACGTTTGGGGTGACGAGAACAGAGATGCCGTCGCCGTGCTGCACATAAATACCGCAGGCTCCAGTGGGGAAGGGAGGTGGGCAGGAGAGAGAGCCAGGGTTTGATGATGGGCATGGTACTTTCAGGGCTGCGTGGCCTGAGATGCCATCTTTCTGCACTTGGTGACATTTACTCCTTGGCATCCTGTTCTGGTAGTGGGATCTGACTGCTCTGCGTTGCAGGGAGCCAGAAGGGAAGCGGTTTGTGTTATAGCTTATGTTTGAGTTGGGTTCTTCTGCTTGAAGGTTTGCAAAGCTGTTCAGCCATGCTGAAAAAGTAAGCGGATGCCTCCTGCTTGTCCTCTCCTGCCAGACAGCATAAGCGCCCTTGTCCATTGCAATGGTCTCGTCGTCTAACGCACAACAAAAACTATCCATCCTAGTTCTGAACCTACCTTGAAAGTGGATTTTTTAGGTTGTAGGTGTAACCTGCCTTTTTAAATGGTAAAGGGGGTTTCTTTGATAATCTGTGTACAAAGGCTGGGGCAGGGGATACGGGGTCTTTCCCGGCCTCGCAAGATTTCCTTCTGATGAAATTGTGTCGTCTCTTGTGAGTCCAGATTTATTTCTGCAAAAAGAAATGTTGCTCTGCAGTGCCCTAAGGAGAGTCACCAGATGATTGGGATGTATGCTGGGAGGTGATAGAGTGCCCGGTACCAAACTGTCTCTGCTCTGGGAGGTGCAAAAGCCTGCGATGAGGCCAGAGAAGATGCCCCACGTAGGCTCGGGGGGCTGGATTTTGTAAAGGGAGGGAAAAGGAGCATCTTGCTCATGATTTGTCTACATCAGTGACTGTCTCTTAAGTGCATTTGCTCATGCTGTTTCCCCAAAATGTGACATAACAAGAAGAGGGGTGGGGAAGTGTTGGGGTGTTAGCTAAGCATTAGTAACATCCTCTTTTGTGTTCAGTGTTTGCTTCCTACAAATTGAACCTGTCTTAAAAGTATTGATAGGAAGCAGAAGTGGGACCTTCCTACTACAGAAGTTGTTGTTATCGGCTACAAGGAGGATGATAGGAGGCGGATGGAGAAGCAGCGCAGGGTTCGCGGTCTGCACGCTCCTGTGGAGCCAGCAGAAACAGAGCAGCAGAGGGTTTGTGATCCCCAAGGGTGGAGGTCAGGCCGGAGCTGGGGACGTTGCTGGTTCCTTGATCACCATGTGAGTAGGTGTCCTTTGGACACCCTTTGTTCATTGGAGTCGGACAACATGAACTGTCACAACCCCTCCTGCAGTCCGACCCTGCTGGTCCGTGCCTGCTTCTGGCCATCACTTTGATCTTCTTTGGCCAACTGGTGCTGGTTCAGCTGCTAAATTGTCCCCGTAGTTATTTCACGAAGACGGGAGGTACTTTCCCCAGTGTTACTCTTCAACAGCTGCAGCATGGGTGTTGTGAATAGGAGAGGCTGATTTGCAAAGACATCCGAGATCCGCCGTGTCGAGGGAAACAGGAGGGTAAACAGGAGGACCAGCGCAGAAGGACCAGTGCAGAGTTCTGCCTTTGAGTAGCAGTAATCATCTACGTGGATCGAGGAAGAAAATATCTGGCTTGGCAGGAGCGAAGCAAGACAGCTATCTCGGTGAATCACAGGCTTGACATGAGTCAACGCTGTCACACGGTTGTGAAAAAGGCACACGTCATAGGAGGCCGTGTAAGGAGTTGCATGCTTCACAAGGCATCTGAAGTATTCCTCCTGCTGCCGGTGCCGGTAAAGCCATGGCTGGAGCCCTTTCTTTCCCGTTTTGGATGCTGCGTTTCAAGGAAGATGTGGGCCAATAGCAGAGTCCAAGGAGAGCAGCGAGAGTGGTCAGAGGGCTGGAAACTGTGAGGAATGAGAAAAGCTTGAAAGGACCCAGCATTGTTTAGTCTAGGAAGGAGCAAGCTGAGCTGGGGGGGGCGGTGGGGGGGGATATGAAAAACTTTCAAAGACATAAAAGGCTGCTGTGAAAAGTGAGGGAATGATCTGTTCTTAGAAGCTACTAGGAAGAAGATAACAAGTCATGGGCTGAACAAGGAAATTTAGTCATTGGGGAAAACTTCTGTAAGTGAAAGGTTGATGAAGTACTGAAACCTCCAGTGCATGGGGGGGTTGGTGTCAAGAGGCCTTCAGAGCACCTATCTCTGGGTGGGTGGGAGAGGAACTCATCTTGCTTTGGCTGGCGGGATGCACTACGGGACCTTTGTAGCCCTGTTTTCCTGTTGCTTGAAGGTTATTTTACAAAGCTTGTGATGAAGTCTGCCTCTTTGGAGGCAGGCATGCATTTCCCAGATGCTGCCAACCTTCATGTTACAAGACAGCGGGGATTACCTGTGACAGTGACACTTTATCATTGGTATAGCAGCAATTCTCCAAGGTCCTGGTTGCACTGCAGGCTCACACTGAGATGGCAGGAAGCCTCATTGTTAAAGACAGGAATACAGAGCGTGTTCGCCTATGGTAGGACAGCAAAGGAGCCCTTGGCTTGCTGTTTGTCCCTGGGTGTGACCGTGCTGGGTGATGCCCAGGCACGGTCCTTGTCCTGAAGACACTCGACGGATGCAGCGGAATCCACCCCACCAAGGCAGAGCTCACCAGCACGTTTATTTGCTGGTTGAGGGGCTGACTTTGGCCATGCTTTTTAATTGTGGAAAGTAAGAGCGTGTCTTTGTGTCCTAAATAGGCGATTGTCCTGATTCCCATCCCCGGGATCCATTATGTCTTAGCAAATTACTTTCTCCCTTTTAAATGCCTTAGTGATTAAAGATGCCACAGCAGATACCCTTAATGAGTACGAAAAGGGTAATAATTCCTCTTGTTGGCACTGAATGCAATTAATCAGGCCCCTTTACTTGCTTTTTAAACAGATGAGGCATTTAAGGCCAAGCAAGTTTTTAATTGGACTTTAATGTCTCTCATTTACTTCATTTTGGCACAAGCGTAGGAATTCCCACCCCCAGGTTGCTGTTGGATTTATTCAGGGTGATGAAAGGCTCCGCACGGAGTGAAGACTCAGCAGCAAACTCAAACATGTCCTTCAGTCCATGCCTGGCCCCATCTCGTTGCCTGGCCCAGGCTCGGTCCTGCTTCAAAACAGCCCAGAATTGTCCGGGCAGGAGCAGAGCCAGGTTATCCAGCCCAGGGCCCCTCTCCAGCACAGGACTGACATCAGGTATTAGCAAGTTTTGTAGAGTAGTCATCAACAGGAGGGTGCAGCGTAGCCTGCCATTTTGTTACGTTCCCTTGCCTTGAAGGGATCGTTGACTTGCAATTATTCTTGTGGCTACCTGGAAGCCCTTGGTGGAGGTCCATGTTCATAACCTAGACTCTGTAGCTTCAAACGTGGGGTGAATTGTATCTTTTGAGGGATATTCCTGAGATCCATGGCCAAGAGGAGGTACAGAGGCCTTGAGCACTGTTACGGATGGATGTGTGCATAGAGATGTTGTTCATTTGTACCAGGAATTACCATGGGAGAGAAGATACGTGAGGAGTGACCTTCATCAAGCCTGCAGCCCCTACTCCCATCTGTGAAGCCAGCACCGCCTCTGCTTCCACCTGTGGCCACGAACCATCTTGCCTTTGATCCCCTTCCCTCGTTTATATCCTCCACGATGGTTTGGGGACGGCAGTTGCCTGTCAGCATGTCCCAGTATGTATTTCATGCAGGGTCGTGGGTGGCAGCCCAGCCTGGCTGACCGGCCCCTGTCCCGACTCCGCTTTTCCCCACCAGCAGCTGGCAGCCCGAGGTTCAGCCAAAAAGGCATCAATCTCGGCGTGTGCGAGCCTGCCTCTGAGCCTGCTTGTTGCTCTGCAGGGCAGGCGTTCCTCTAACACCCAGGAGAGATCCTGAAATGGCTTCAAGTGGGTTTTCCCGGTGCGTGCTGTGTCTTTTGCGGAGTCAGGCCTGTCTGTAGTACAGCTGTACAGTGGCTGTAGGCTCCCAACCACGGAAGAGTTGGCGGATACGGGTGAGCTATGAGTGCCCTTGGACAGGTGAGATTGTTCTTATGCCATTGGGGTTCTTTGCCCCAAAAACCGTTCAGGAGACATTTAGGGAGAAGGGACAATACCCTCCATTTCTTCATCCCTCCTTCTCCCACTTCACAGGCAGGCAAAACTGTAAGCACAAGTGTGTCTGGAAAGTTAAGTGTATTCACATACATGTGTGATTGAATACCTTGTGTTAATTTAAACACCTTCTGCCTGCCAGGCTGGGGGGAGAGGAGTATTGCCAGCTGGATCAGCTATAGTATTCCTCTAGATCTGTCTCAGGGCATCTTTACTTTAAGTCCTTTGCTAAAACCCAAGGCCTCCCAGTGCAGGCATTCCCTGCCGCCCAGGCTGCTGCTCAGCAGGGAATGCCATGGGGGATGCTTGCCCAATATTTTGTTTGCTTTTGCCCTCTTACTTGTCATATCTCCTCTCCTCCCACTCCCTCATAACTTGAACACGCATCTGATACTCGGTTTGGTGGTTGTGCAAGGCTCTTGTGTAGTCCTGGATAGCCAGATGTGGGACCCGGATCTCTCCAATTTTATCTTTGCCCCCTTGCACCACTTTCCTGCTACCTGCAGATAAGGATACTCGGAGCCATCACGTCTTGAAAAGTAAGGGAGGATCGGAGGCTGAGGGAGGATCACGGTTTTATTGTGTGATTGTGATGTCAAGGGCTGTAGACATCGCGACGAGACGTTCAGGGATAAGGGTGAATAAAAGAGCATCCAGCTTGCTCTGTGTCCCCGCAGAGAGAAAAATGCTGGCTGTCAGCACGTGCTCCAGTGATGGGCAGGGACGGAAAGAAAGAAGAGGGCCAGGTCCTAGGACATTTCTGCTCCTCTGGCTGGGCAGAATGAGGAGGGGCAGGCAGGCAGCTTTGTCCAGTGGCTATGGAGCCTGCCACGATGCCCTTAACCCAGGGTTTGTAGCCCAAATATATCTATGTCAGGAAGCTGCAACCCCAAGTGACTAAGGCCAGCCTTGCATTGAGAATCTTCTGGCTGTAGCTTGCAAAGATGTCATTTTCTTTGATTTAATTCCATATAAACTGTGGAATTATTTTCCTTTAGAGGCTTGCAGATTATGGAGGCATAAACCACGCTAATGATCTGATAAGGACAGCTTTGGATACCTTCCCAAGAACGGCTAACCCTGAGCAGGACTGTGCTTGGAGAGTAGATGAGAGCAGTCTGCCACGCTCACCTGGCTGCCTTCCTTGGGGCCCCCCCCTCTGCAAATTCCTCCATCTCTCAGGAACGAGAATCATTTCCTCTCCGGCTTCTTGCAGAGGCAAAGGCCCTGCAGACCTGAAGTTATCTCTGGAATGTGTGTAAACACCGAGTTCAATGGGATGCTGTTTGCCCCCCTCTCCTGGGGGGGTTTAAGAAGGGTTAATATGGGTTTGTTTTACGGGTTCCTAGCCCTGAGAATTGTCTTCCTTGGAGGGCAACCCGGCTGACCTGAGTCCCCTGTGTGTGCATTTCCCAGCAGAAAGGGGAGATTCGGGAGCCGCGCCACGCGGGTGGGATTTCAGTCCTCTAAGAACAAGGAGGTGAAAGACCGAGGTGATCTTCCTGCTAAACAGGGACCTGGGAGATGGTGTGGGATCACAGCGCTCATGCACCGGGACTCGGCGTGTCGCATGATGGTGTAACCGACGGGATTTAGGCGATCCTTGGACAGAAATAGGTCTGTGATTAGAAGGGTGGGGGTTACATGCAGTTCTGGTGCCCTCTTCTTCAAAGAGCGTTGAAACGTAAGCGGGGGTCAAAACCTCAGAAATGATGTGCAGGCTGGGGCAAAATGCATTTCAGTGAGAGGTGTAAAGAGCTCTATCTCTTTGTCAAAAAAAAATAATTCAGATGTAAGTTCGTTATGGTTATGTTATGAGTAGGTTACTAATGAGACGCGCCTGGGTACCAAAGCACTCTTGGGTTTAGAATAAGCAGTGGCAATCAGAACCTAAAGCTAGACAAAATCAAGCTGAAAACAGTCGTGTTAATACCAAGGAAATGGTTAATTCCTAGATGTGTTGTCAGCGCTGGTGACGCACTGAGGCTGGATCCCTTCCAGAAAACCACACTTTAAACCGAAGACAAAGAACCGGGCTTAGCACAGAGGTGATCAGTGGAATGGCTTGGCCTGGTGTATACAAGGGGCCAAACAAGATGATTTAATGATCTCTTTTGGCCTGAAAGCTTTTCTGTTCTCTTAAGAAGATAAATGAAGAAGCCCTTTCACAAAAAGCGAGCACTTCAGATGTGTGTGTAATGAGCTCCGCTGCTTCCAGGGGAACGGCGGAGCAGGATCTGCAGGAAGCGTGACCTTGCCGCCTGCAGACTGCCTGAAGTTGGTGGCCATCTCTTCAGGAGCTGTGGCTCACCACCATCAAGGCCACCGCTCTCACGTGTGACGTTTCTCAGCTCCGTTTTTAATCGCTGTCTCCCTGCATTTGAGTAACATTTGCTCCCTTATTTCCATCAGGGTGAAGAGGCCAAGCGGTATGAGCAGCCTCCTGGGGAAGATTGGCTCCAAAAAGCAGAAGATGAGCACACTGGAGAAATCTAAACTGGACTGGGAGAACTTCAAGGAGGAGGAGGGCATCGTGGAGGAGCTGGCGATCCATAACCGAGGGAAAGATGGGTAAGAGGGACTTGACCTAATAGTAGCTGAGCATTTCCCACCACTTGCTATACCTGTAGGAGCCCCACTGCTTGCTACAGAGAGAATTCAGCAAACCCATGGGATTTCTTAAGGATTTATTCTAGGGATACATAAAGTCAGGAGCTGCCACAGGGAGACAGGTAGGTCTGCAAGCACCTATCTCTCTCTGCTAACAAGCTCGTGAGTTCTGCAAGTCCAACTAAAGTCAAGTCTGGCTGTGCTTTATCTTCTCTCCTGCTAGTGGCACAGATGCAGCGTGAATCAGTCTAATGCAGCACTCCCATGAGAAAACACAATTGCTTTCGCTCTGTTTTTTTTTTTTTAAAAAAGTCTCAAATTGGGAGGTATGTTTTTTGTTCCGTTCTTCAAATGACATGTTCCAGCTGCGTCTGTCCTCCCTCCTCCTGCGTAAAGATGTATGCGAACCCAGAACAGCTGGCAAGGTGCGTTAAAGATTATGGTAGCACTGGGCGTTGATTGTGTGCATCAAGCAATGTTCACTCCGATGAAGTTAATGGAAGTATCGTAAAAGTAAATGGTGATGCTGTAAATAAAACAGAAAGTTAATAACATGCACTGCAGGGAAGAATAATAAGATCAGAAGCGGCATTTCCACGACAAGTGCTTCACTAAGCTCTGGGAAAACATAACTGGCTTACTGGACAGCTCATAAAATGTATTTTTATTGTAAGCTGTTCTTTTACTCTGCGGGAAAAACTCAGAGCTTCTGCATTCCAACAGGTTGGATTTTGTATTTCAAATAGATATTTTAAAACTGCTAGGCTTTTTCAGTTTGGCCTTGCATCCTTCCACAACACCCCTTCTCCATCAGATCTGCCCTGATCTGTTTCTGGACAGTTGCCCTTGAACAAGTAGAGCGATTAGGTAGGAGTGTTGGAGGGGGGACAGGGCATTCCCCTGAGATCCTTGAAATCCAAGGAGGTGAGCGATTTACATCACGTATAGGTGTGGCAGAGCACACGTGCACCAGATCGTCGCCGATGCTGTCCACGGCCTGGCGAATGTCACGGTCAGGGCCCTGTACGTGAGGTTCTCCATGGAAATGGCCCGTGCCAGGAGTCTGGAGGCAGAGCCAGGCCATGTGCCAGGCTCTGTCTGAGATGGAGGAGGAGGAGGGTGAGCTTCTCCCATGAAGCCCCATCAGGAGCTGCAGGCTGCTTTGGGAGAACCCACCTCCAGGGAAGGGTCCTTTTCCTGGCTGGCACCTGGCTGGCTTGTCCCAGTGGGATGTGGAGTGAGAGTCAGACACAGACATTGGAGCAGCTGCCAAATATGTTAACGACTTTGGGCTTTCACTGCTCGGGATTGGGCTGATGGTGGTAGTACCACCATTAAAAGCCAGACCATCTCCTACCAGTTACTGGGACACACTGTTTCTTTCCACAGTCGATGGAATCAGGCTGAATCAGGGGCCGTCACTCTCGACTGAACTGTACATACCCCAAACAGGCCAGGCTGCCCTGCCTGAGTGTTTTGTGGCACCTCTTGCTTGTTCAAACCCAGTACGTCGACCTTTCTTGGCGAGTGCTGTTTCCTTTCCCACCCCATATAAGCAGGACAGCTCGCTCTTCACGCCTGGCAAACCTTTCCAGAGATGCTAACGTAATGGTCCTTGAAGGCTGAAGAAGGGATCAGCATATTGAAAAGATGAGCAAAGCAGAGCAGCAATTTTAAGAGCATCTGTAAGCTTGGACAGCTTTGGGTTTTGCTGCCTGTCACATCCCAGGCTAGAAAATCCTCTCGGCTATTGGCAGGCGGTTTTTGTTATTAAACAAATGAGAAACGTGATGCCGTGATAACTTTAGGCACTCCTTACAAATCTCTTCGTGCTAGTCAGGCATGTAATGTGAGGGGATCAACCGAGTATCTGCTCGCTGTGAATTCTTCCACCTTCAAGGTGAAAGGAAGGGAGAAGGGAAGAGCACCGAAAGAGCCCACTGCATTTCTGCTTACAGGCCACCCGTAAACACCCGTGGTGCGAAGCGTGCTGCGCCGTTACAGAGCAACCGGCCTGCTTGCGGGGCAGATCACGCAGACACAGCTGCTGCCGGCTTCAGGTCATTTTGCAGGAGCCTCTTGTCCCTTCCGCAGCCACCTCTTCTCCTTTAATAATGTAGGCTCTGCTCACCCTTCAGTGGGCAATCATTTACACAGCTCTATAAAAATTGTAATGAGTGGTTGTTAACCCTTCAACCCGGGCAGGAGGGAGGAGGGTGCTGCCTTCATCCCTGGTGCAGACGTGCGTTAGAAACCTCTGGTCCCCGCGTCTCCTCCTTTGTAATTGTAAATGTCTGCCTGACGAGGAAAGCCACAACCCGCTTCTGGAGGTGTCCGCCCGATGCCACGTGTGCCTGTGCACCTCAGAGATGGTCCATGCGTGACTCGAGGAAGGCGGGAGGCATTGCGTTTTGCTCAGAAGGGAAGGCAGGCTGAATTTTGTTGTAACCTTGCAGAAGTTGCTGTTTCACAGCCCGGAGCTCCTCGTGCCTCGGACCTCCCCGGCTCTTCTCCAGCAGCAACACGTGCTCGGCCAGCACGCCGGCGGCCAGCTGAGCAACGGGGCCGTGACATCTTTCTGCTGATGATGCCGGTTATCAGCCAGCTGCGGCCTGGCCCTGGGATTCCCGAGGCAGAGAGGACACGTGCTGTGTCCACCCTTGCCTCTGATTTTCCGCCCCTCGTATCACCAGCCCCCCAGATGGCCATTTGCATTTCCCCAGCAGCAGGGTCTGGGCTTGTGCAGCCTGGTTGTGTCAGATCCTGAGGGCTTGTCCTGGATTTGAGAGGAGGGGCTGAAGTAAGGAGCGGAGGCAGCTATGCTCTTTGCTGTAGATCTCTCTGATGTGCTTTATAAATGGAAATGTGTAGCGGTCTCTTAATTGGGCCACTTTTGTAGGGCAGGCCCAGGGGGGGAGCAGCGTGGGGTCGGCCCCATGCGCTTGTGCACTGGGTGACTGATGGTGACTGGCAGGGGACAGGCAGCACCAAGGAAACCCTCCCCAAAACAGTTTGCAGCTGCCCTCATTAGCAGAGACAGCCTCTTCTCTTAACAAATTTACTCGCTTCCGTTGTGAATCACAGCTGCCCTGTTTCCACACGGGCTGATAATTTACAGGAAGGTATCGATTCAGGTACCACAGGTTATTTAGACAAGGACAGGACGAGTGTTTGTGCCTCGCTCGTGCACTTTGCACTGCTGTTTGGCAGCACCTTGCTGTCGGCTGCACCGAACCAGGTTGAGAGACGGAGATGGAGCCGCAGCCCAGGCGCAAGGCTCGGGGTGCAGTGGGGTTTGCACCGACCCTGCCGATCTGCTGCTTCCCTGCTCATGGCCGAGGGCACCTCCAGCCTCCGTGCGCACACCGTACAAGCCGGCTGGGCTTGTTCCCAGGCCGCCTGCTCCATAAACCCCGGGGTATGCAGAGGCAGGGCCTGGTGGGCTCTGCGCTGGCCCCTACGGTGCTTTTCTGTGGCCAGCCAAGGACAACGCCACGGGGTAACGTCCTGGTTCCTCCTCCATGCAGAGCCGCTGGCTGCAGCTGTGAGACCACATTCCTGGTTCATGATCCATATCCAGCCCCTAGGAGCCAGTCCCTGCCTGCTGGAGAAGGACAGCAACCCTGGAGGAGGAGGAGGAGGAGGAAGGCACTGATCCCTTGCTGGGGTTGGGAGAAGGGAGAGGGGCTGAAGTAGCTTCAAATTCAGTAGCTCGGGCTGTTGCTGCCCAAGCGGTTGGGGTGTTCCCAGGTTAACAGCGGTAACCCCTGTCCCTTGCCTTTCCCAGCTGTGGTTGCGGTTGGTGTTTAGCAGCGGAGAGGGAGGAAAACCACACGCCCAGCGATATGACACACAGTAATGTACAACGTGACCACCCCAACTTCCTTCCCGTGGCCTCTCCGAGCCCGGCCCCAGGAGCGGGTCACCTCCCTGCTTGCGAGGATGCAGGGAAGAGACACTCCTCTGCCCGCCTTTTGTGGGGAGGGGGCCTTGGCACACAGCCTTCCTCCGACGGCGAGGGGCAGGGGGCCAGAAGAATGTCTCTTCGCGGCCAGCACATCGTTTGCCTTGCACCGAGCTGGGCCCCTGCCCCTCGCAGCCAGCGGAGATGAACTGACCCAGTTGTGTCAGCGCGAGATGGGCTCGAGCTGCGACGGGAATGGGGTGGCAGCAGGGACGTGCGAGGCTCTTCATCTGCTCGGGGGAATCATTCATTGAAGTGAATTGGGATTAATTCATTTCCAATGACGACTGGGCGGGCAGGAGTGTCAGGGCCGTCCCTCGCAGCAAGGGCGAAGGCAGCCCGGTGCTGGGGGCACATTCAGCACCGGTTCAATAGTTGTAGCGTAAAGCAGAGACCTCGTCATCAAAGGCAGCGGAGTCCCTCTGTCCTAGACCTCTGTCCTTCAACCCTCCCATGCAGTTGGCTCTTAGGCACCTTCCTGCACACTGCCAGCCACCCAGGAGCCTGGAATACCCGCAGAGCCTGGGATGCTCATCTTTCCTGAAGCTTTCGGTCTTGCTTTCAAGCAATGGGCTTCTCTGGTTAGCTGGCACCAGCTGGGGTGCAGGAAAAGCACCGACAGAGAGAAGCTGAACGCGGTGGCTTGTGCATCTCGTGCCAGCGCCGAGCGTAATCACCTTGTCATGACAGCCCGAGTGTTTGCCACCCTGGAACAAATGCAAAACAATTGTGATGATTCAATTACAGCTCCTGTTTTGAATTGCAATTTCGCTCCCTCTGTAGGTTAATTAGTAGCACAGCCCCAGGCTCTCTGTGGCAAGGGTTGGAAGTAAAGTACATTAAAATTCAGCTGCATGCCATTAATGAGCGGCAAGGTGCTTTTCCAGGCGCAGGCGTGCTTGCCTTCTTCCTTGTAGCACTCAGGTGCCTCGCTGAGAGGGAGAAGTAAATACTCAGGGGTGATTAGGAGCTGGTCTGTGGCTGGGAAACCCCTGGCTTGAATCCCTGGGCTGCTGCTGACTTCTTGGGTGATGCTGTTTGCGTCCCCAGTGCTCCCTGTACCCGTTACCGGCTTGTATCGTGGGTCGTGCCGCTGTGGTTGGGTTTGAGATGCTTTGCTGGGCGGGGGGATGCATGGCCGGGGTCACCTGGGCAGCCAGGGAGAAGCGTCGGAGCTGGCTCTCCTGCCAAGGACCTGCCCTGAGCCCGTTCAGGTTGTTTGTGAAGGACATTTCTCAGCTCTAAGAGAGGAGTTGGAGCCAGAAACATCCAACCCATATCTCCAGCTTGTCACGCCAGACCTCTGCGAGTTCCCCAGGAGACACCCAGCAGGCCGCAGAGCATTTTTGGTGTCCGTAGGAGATGCTCAGTGCAGTGATCAGCTCATGGAAAGAGAGGGAGGGAGGGAGGCAGATGCTGCCTTCCCTCCCTGCTCGTCCCCTCAGGTGGGCTTTGCCCCGGGCTGGGGGAAGCGCTGGCTGCTACAGGCACTGCTTACAGCCTCTGCCTCTCTGCCTCCCTGCAGGTACATCGAGAGAAAAGCATTCCTGGAGCGCGTGGATCACAGGCAGTTCGAAATCGAACGCGACATCAGACTGA
The DNA here is from genome assembly GCF_000690535.1 of Cariama cristata. Classification (NCBI taxonomy): domain Eukaryota; kingdom Metazoa; phylum Chordata; class Aves; order Cariamiformes; family Cariamidae; genus Cariama; species Cariama cristata. The sequence goes on from NW_009596932.1 coordinate 25,992, forward strand.
GCAGGATGAAGCCCTGATGTGCCGGGGGTGGCCACGGGGGATCCTGCTCCCTTCTGTGCCCGAGGGTGGGCTGGGAGCTGCCGGCCACCATCGGACGACCAAGCACGGAAACCGTTCTCTACCCAAGACTCAGCCTGTATGTCTCAACGTACAGGTTTTTCCTTTTACTGTAATAGTTTGGGGCGGGTATTTGTCAGTGGGCAGGGGGCACTTTGAGGGTTAAATGACCCAGCAGGTGACAGAAGCAACCGGCGTGATTCTGGCAGGCAGCTTTCCAAGGAGAAGAGATGGTGGCACCCATCCTTTGCCAACCCCGGGTGCTTCTGGCAGCAGAAGGAGCCACCGAGGCTGGGAGGGTGCTGGAGCCTGGGTTAAGGCTCAGCTGGCAGATGTGGTTGTGAGAGCGGAGCTGCGGGGAGGTTTCGTGGCTGCCGTGCGTGGACAAGCTGTGGGCTGGAGCCCTTCTCCCCGCTCTGCCAGCCCCGCAGTGCTCCCTGCCCTTCCACGCTGTGCTCGTGCCCGGACAAAGCTGAACTGTCTGTACTTGTCTGTGGGGTCTGGTGATGCTGGGGGGATTTTAAACAAGCTGATGAAGAAATCCTTCCTTGTTCACACTGTCAAGAAGATGAGAGCAGCTGCAGCAGGCAGGACGGGCCAGGATCTGAGCGTTCACGTGAATAAAGTATTCCATCCTGACACTCTTGCGTGCTGGCAGCGTGGTTTGTGCGGGAAGCAGAGGACAAAGAAATTAAGGGTCATATACAGTCAGGAGTGCCTGACTGCGATTGTGAGACCCCCTGTTTAGAGATGCCTGCTGTCTGCTTTGGTAGCAGCCTGAGGGTCAGAGCAAGTGCTTGGATTGCCTCCCCTCTGCAGTGCTGGGGCTGGCAGTGGGATTAAATCCAGAATTGGTGGAGGTGATGAGGACAATGTCGTCCTCCCGTAGAAGTGCTGCAGGAGTAAGGAAACCCATCCAAGGGACATTCAGCAAGTGAAGCTGCCTGGGAGGGCAGACCGAGGTGCCTGGGTGTGGAGCAAGCGGCCGGAGCTGGAGGCCAGCAACGCACCGTCATCTCGGCCGTCCCTTCTGGTCTGGCGCTGACCGAGTTCGGCAGCTCCCGATGTTTGGCCCGTGCACATCCTCGGTTTCCCTTTGGGATGCTCTGAGCTCACTCAGTGCTGTGCCAGGGGGGAAAGTGGCACAAGCCTCATCCTTCCTGCTAACGGGGGGAGCGATGCCGCTGCTGGCGCTGGCCCCTTGCCCGTGGCTCTGAGCACGGGCTCAGCTTTGGACTCACGTGTCAGCTGCTGAGTCAGCCTTTGCTCTGTGGCCGTGTTACGGGATAGACGAGAACAAGACACCGCGTGCTCGGGAAGCTGCAGCCTTTGGCACCCGGTTATGTACAGAATCAGCTGTTACGGACCTGCTTAAACGAGCCTTAAATTGGACAAAACCAAAACAACAGCGGTGATGACATGTTTTCATCTCCAAACGCTTCCAAGCCAGTGGCTGCTTTAGTTTTGGTTGCAAAAACAACTGAAGTCCCTGTCCAGGGCACTGTTGTGGGGAGGTTTCAGCTCAGGACTGGTGGCTGGCAGCGAGCAGCCCAGGGCTGGACCTCGGCGGGGGCTGCGGTGTAAGGCGGGTGCTCCTCCGGTAACCGGGCTGCTGTCCTGCGTAGGGTGGTGGTGCGGGACCATCTCCAGCCCCCTTCTCTCCTCCTCATCTGCTGGGCTGGGGAGGCAGCCGGGTCCTGCCCTGCTTGCAGGGTTCGCTCCCAGCAGGGACCCCAAGGCACCCCGGGTTTGTTTTGCAGCAGATCCTGGCTGCAGGCTGAGATGCAGGGGCCGCAGCTCAGCCAGGGCGGCCGTAAGCGGGGCTGGGAGGGCTGGGCCCGCTGTGGGCGCTGAGCGGGGGAAATGATTTGTCTTTTGCTGCGGTTTGCTCTGCTGGGATTGAGGAGGGGGTATCGGGGATCTTCTCTGCCCTGTGTCCACTCATGACTGTGGTCCTGAGGCCTCGCACGCTGGATGGAGGTGGGGAAGGGTTGTGTCCCCCCCCAACAGGTTGGGTCCCCACGGCGTTCCGGGAGCTGCCGATTGAATGCTTTGCCGTGACACGGGCATCCTGGCTGCTGCCTGCGGTGCTGAGCCTCCAACGCGGCTGCGTTTTAGGGCTCATTCTGCTCCAGCAGCCCCTTTGGGGTGACAGGTAGGTTAGAAAAGGGCGATAATTCTCTGCGTTGTGTTACGAGCAAGAGCTGAACGGAGATGCGACAGGGGAACTTGTGGAGATCCCAAAGGGCGGAGGCACCAAACCCAGCCCTTAAAAGCCTTAAAGAGCTCCAGGCTGTGACCAGAGAGAGCCCGGCAGCAGCGTCGGGCTCTGGATGGCTTGGGGCGAACGGCTTTGGATTTATGCGCA
>NW_009596932.1:28555-28763 GCF_000690535.1 Cariama cristata
CCTTCTCTGGCGTTTTTTCCTTCCCTTCAGCTGAGCAAACGTGGAAAATTTGGAAATCTTGGAAGCAACCTGACCTGCTGGAAAAGTGCAGTTTAACAGCGGTGGCCGAGAGCCTCGCCTCGCCTCTCCGCTGGGTTCCCCGGCTCATGGCAGCGTGGCGTGCCCGGCTTGGCTCAAGGACACCGGGCTGCGGTGCCAGCTCCCGGCC
>NW_009596933.1:0-3281 GCF_000690535.1 Cariama cristata
CGTGTAACTACCACCAGGGTAGTGTGGAGGAAGCGGAGGAGTTAGTTCCGAGGCTAAAGCTCGGCTTGCTGGTGCAGTTGAACGGTGCTCCGTGGTGTGCAGACTTGCTCAGAGAGATTCCTGGGTTCAGACATGTGAATAGCCCCAGGGTCACACTCTAATTAATGATGATGTTCTCTTCTTCTCCCCAGCTGGAAGACTGCCTCCCAGAAACGAATCTGCCCACACTGACAGCTCGATTGAGGGTGATTGATGACTATCTGGAGACCACAGTACACATAATATAATATCTGCTGCGTAATTGCTTTAATTTACAGATGAAAATACTAGTTCTGGGATTGAGTTAGGCTACAACGAGCGGCGTTTTATGGCGCTTTAGAGTGTTTTGCAAATAAAAGATATCAGATACAGTACATGCAAATTATCCTGACAGCTCAGTATCTGTAGCCGGGAGAAACGTATAAAGAAAGGGAATCAAATGACATAAATAATCGGTTTTGAATTCCGTATTGATTTTTGGAGGGGAAGAAAGTGCTTTTTCCTTCCTCACCTGAAATGCTGATACCTTTTTTTTTTTTTTTCTCCTTTCTGGGAGTATTAATAACTTAGCCATTGGGTTTCTTTTACAGAAACGCTCCTTTATTCCTCCTGCTAGCCCGGTGCTGCCAGGCTCTAATGATACTTTTAGCTACTATTTACGAGCAGCTTCCTTCTTATGGGATGTGCTGACGGGCTATTGCATTGTTTGGGAAGAAAGGACACCCAGTATTTACACAATGGTCTGGACGCAGCGTTTGGTGCTGCTCGCTGTGCCTCCTGCGGTGGTTTGGCTGGGGGATGTTTATTTAAGCCCTGGAGTATAACTCACCGGTGCTAGGGAAGAAAACAGTTGCACTTATCTCAAGAGCGGCTCGGTGTAAAGCACTATAATTAGCTGGGAGAGCTAGAGAACTGCCCGGAGAAGTCCTCCCAGTTTTCCAGGCTACAGTTTGGGAGACGTTCTGGTGTTACGTTTTGGGGGGTTTCTTCTTCTTTTTTTTTTTTTTTCCTCCTCTCCCTCTTTTGATAATACTGCAGATGTCAACTCCGCAGTGGCCCACAGAACACCACAGGTTTTGATATTTAGATGAGACTATTAAACTTTAAAATACAAGGTGAAATTCAATATTTATAGTCCTTGTCTATTTATATATCACAGTTGTCTTTCACTGCGCCATGCAAATACTCTGGTGCCCATTTTTGCGCTGAACTTTCCTGTATTAATCATGATAATTATTTGTCATTTTTCTTTGCAGCCTGACTGCTCTATTACTTTACCCGCGGTCAGCTTTGTGCCAGTTCCAATCTGTATTCCCTAGAAAGCAGTCATTATAAAAAGCCAAACCACCACCAAAACAAACAAACAAACAAAAAACCCCAACAACAAAACAACTTAATAACCTTAAACGCTAAAATCTGACATTACATCTTCCTCCAGCGTTCCTGTCTTGTTTCACTTACAATCTACAAATAATGGCCTTTTGTTGATAAGAAACTCAGCACAATTATATTTCATCTCGAATTTTTGGTGCCAGAGCACAAACAGGCAATAAGCCCCGCAATGATTTAAAATAACCCTTGTGGTTCTTGCACATAAACAACGTAACACTGTTCAAATCCAAGCAAAGGCGCTTAATGCTGTGGGCTATATCCTTAAGCATTTGGAAAATGCAAGTCTTTGCTGTGCAATCAAAATTGATCCTCGTCAAAGCCCCTTGCCTGGACAAAGCAGTTGGCAGCTTTCGAGAAAAAGAAACACACGCTGCTTGCTCCAAAGTTTGAGCAAGTAAACCCATGGCGATCAATAGGAACCGCTGGAGAGTTCCCTCTGGTAGGAGTCAGCCTGCACACCCGGCCGAGAGGGTCTTTGACGGCCAAAGCCCAGCCCAGCCCATCTCCCAGGGTTATGTGTTTCTTCTCCCAGAACCTGGAGCCAACGTTCATGCAAGTTTTATCACAAAAGCATGAAAGGAGAAGGAAACGCTGTGCTGCTGGAACAGGCCACAGCAGGTATAACAGAGAACCTCTTCAGGACTAACGCTTTGATGGACGTCTTCAGGGACATGATCTAGAGGCGGTTAATGCAGCTACACTTTTACTATCTGCATTTTCATCGCCTCCTCTTTTGGAGGGGTTATTGCCACTCCTGGAAGGATTTCAGCGACGGAATTTGCTTATGGGCTAAACAGAGACTTTAGCGAGCTCTTTCAGTCGACTTTGCTTTGTTTTCACGTTACAGATTTAAAGCAACCTTGACACCGCCTGACAAACGCTGTGAAGCTCTACATGTTGCCCATTTGGGATCTGACATGGAACCGAGAGCAGCCTACAACATTTTCAAGTAGATTAGCTCCCATAAAGTCGCTATCGACAGTAAATACGATTGCTTTTTCTGAGCCCATCTGAGGTGTAATTGCATCTCCTGCACTCTGAATCGAGGGACAGCGAGCTGATACCGCCGACACCTGGGCAAACCCATGCGATGGCTGGTGATCGGGAGAGCTATGATGACAAACATAACCGTTGCATAAGAAGGCGCCCCTGATTAATTTACTCCGATTACAACTACACGTAAAATCCGTGCTTCAAAGCTATCCGTTTGAACGCTTTCATTTTGTAAGTCTTCAATCCTCTTGGCAAACAATCTAGATTGAAGCAGAAAGGCCTCACACGCTCATTCTATTCTTTGTATTTATTAACTTTTCACGCCTAAGAAGTAGAGCCAGCACAGGCTCTCTCTCACACACCCACCCTCGAAACTTTTCAGCGAGAGAAGCAAACGCTGCGACCCGGGCAGCTGCTGTACGACTCGAAGGACCCTACCGCATACCCACATGTACCTGCCCGGTGCAGAGCATCGCAACCACGCCGTCACTAGCAAAGCACAGATTGCGCAGGGTTTCTTTCCCCAGCTCCTGTACCCCCGGTGCCGCAGACCCGTAGGCACTCAGCCACCACCGCCTTTGAGCTCTCTGGCAGCGGAGAGCTTGAACATACTTCCCTGCGAAGATAAAACTTCCCTGCTTGCAAGGTCAAATTCTATGCCTTTTAAAGTTTGCCTTAAAAATCCAGAAAGTTTGACTCGATACCTTACCTTAGCGCTCGCCGAGTATCATATCCACACCCCCTTCCCAAGAAATAACACACATATGTTAAAATACATTTGCCCTCTGTCCTAGGTAAAGATTGCACAAAGCCAAATGATTCATCACAGATAGTTTCTCTTCCCTCCAGCAGTTCGT
>NW_009596934.1:0-7463 GCF_000690535.1 Cariama cristata
CCCCCACTCTGTTGCAGAAACGTAAATCCATTAAAAAAAAAGAGCAGAGCATATCTGTGCATCCAGTTTAATCACAGACAGATGTTTATTTGGGCCGGTAATGGTTTTGGTTTCCTTTTTCTTTCATATTTAACTTTAAGTTTGCTGGCGTGTCTTACCCTGCGCAGTCTATAACAATCGGGGTTTGGCTAAAAACTTTTCTTGTTGGAGGAGTGAGCCTGTTGCCAAAAGCTACTTCTTTGATGCAAAAAAATACATCCTGGAGGTGCTTTGTCAGATGTTTTTATATTAAACATTTTTCCTCCATAGTTTTGGTTTGCCAAGGGGAAATAAAGTGCATCTATTTTCCAGTGTGCTTCAGAGAGGAATTCTTTGCTCGGTGTGAAGGTTTTCCCCACGTGACCGTGGATGGCCGTGGATGTTGGCATCCCCATCGGAGAGCAGCATCCTTCCCGATGGCTGGGAGAACTTCCAAACAATAACCTACCTTCGCTTCGGGTTTGTTCATGTGTAGCTCCTGGCCCTGCCTGGGATTGACATCAAAGGCAACTTTGCAAACTACAGGGTGAATCATGGAATTAATCCCTGAAAGGGCAGGTGAGGTGACATCCCTGGGCTTTCGGCACCTGTCCCTTTCAGAGAGATGCAGGTGTGCTGCTTTATTCTACAACAAATGTCTTTCTGGGTTGATGATAAATCCACCGGAGCCTGTAGATTTACAGGAGGGCTGCGGGGTTTTTTTTTGCGTTACATTTGTGCTTGCCACGGTGGGTGGCTCGGGTGGCAGCTCCTGGAGTTCAAACATTTTTGTCTTCGGAGCAGAAGGGGAAGGGAAGCGATCAGTGATCCTGCAGCCAGGTGAGCTCCTCGTTGTGTCCAGAGCCTTTTGATGGTCGTGCATCATCCACGAGCAACGTAACCCAGCAGGGAATACTCCACTTGGGTTGTTAATACGCAGCTGAAGATGTTACCCAGCGCATTGAGACTGAGCAAAGACACCCCTATTTACCAACCGAAGGAAGAACACCGTAGATCAAGGCTGGGGAAGGTGTTCCCTGCACGCAATTGTTTCTCCATTAAAACCCTGCAGGGCAACTCATGTCGGGCCACCAAACCCAACAGCCGTAGCGTTGAGGTCTTCAGGAGCTTGCTCCTGTAGAGGTTGTGGATGAGCACGCTTTGGTGACGATGCCCCTTCGTGTTGCCACCTGCACCCACCCTCCCGTTTGGAGAAGCGGGAGAGGTGTCGGTGACCCCATCCGTGCAGATCATGGGCCACTGGAAGGAGGATGAAACTCCAGCAGTGGCCGTGCAGCTGGAGAAGGATTTCTAAAGCAAGAGACACCTGTGCGTAAAATATATCCTAGGGGTTATGAGCTTGCAATGGAAGCCTTTTGGTCTCAAAATGAATTCGGAGCTGAGCCAGGTTAGTAATGTGGGGAGGGGAAATCAGTTTTGTGAAGGGTGAGGGACCACTGGGGAATTTGCTAGAGATGAGAAAAGAGATGGTTTGTGCTGAAGGTCTCCCGAGGAGGGAAATAAAGGTGGTTCTGAGGCAAGAGAGCATCATCACCAGCCTTCAAAATACTGTCTTCCAGGAGGGAAGGTATCTTCTGGACGGGGAGGTGGAGAAATATCCCTTCGTTATCAGCCATACAGAGAGCAACGCCGTTCTCCAGCGCGTTGATGGTGCCGAGCAGGGAGGACGGGAGGGGGCTCGCCCAGCGTCCTGCCTTCAGCCAGGGCTGCTGTGTCCAAGGGCCTGCCTGCCCCGAGGAGCATCTTTAGTTGAGACGGCTCCGGTGATGTTCTTCACCTGAACTGACGAAACAGTGGTGGTCTCCCTTCTTCCCACGTGTGTTTCCCTGCAAGGAGCCAAGGAGTCAGGGATTTTCCCAGGGTAGACAGAGCAGCTGCTGCAGAGCTGTGAATCGAGCCGAAATCTCCCCCGTCACCATCCATTGCTTGCATTGCTTCACGTGCAACATCTTTCCCCTTCGGTTACTGTGATGGCTGGTACTGCTTCAACCTCCGACACAGGCAGCACTTAGAAAAATGTGGACAACCAGAGCTGTCCCTAGTCCAGAAGAAGGAGGAAAAAAAAAAAAAAGGCAAAACTAGCTGCCAGAGCCTTAGGGTCATCTGTCTGGCGTAGCACAGACTGCCTGGTGCACAAGGGGTGGAAGAAGGTTGGTCTTACCCGTATTTGGCCCTGTGCCTAATGCGGGGATTAAAGCTGCTCTGCAGGTGATACCTCTGCGTTTGCGCGTGTACACGCAGCTCCCCGGCTCTGAAGGAGAATTTGCCGTGATGGAGCCGGGCAGGATGATGCCCTGAAATGAGTGTACCACGGGCCGTATTGGGGGAGCACCGTTTCCTTGTGGGCGATACGCTGAATTTCTCAATACGTTTCTGCAGAGAAGGAGGGAGAGGTGCCCTTTCTCTCCCTCCCTTACCTGGAACGGGGCTGGCTTTTCGCAGCTAGCCGGGATGTTTTCAGCCTAGAAGTTTTTTGGAGTAAGTACAACACCCAGATAAAGTATGTTTTTGTCTGTGGTTCATTGTACGATGTTTGGCCTTGAATCACAGGATAATCGCATCCCTCACTTCTCCAAGCACCTAAGCATCACACTGAAAAAAAAGAAACATCAGGAAGTAAGCAAGTTACTTAAAAGTAAATTAGTTTAATCTTTGTAGCCAAAACATTACATTCTTGCACCCTATTAGGAGCTGGATATGGCTTTCTAGGTAGTAAAAGTTCTTTTGATGTAACCCCGGTTGTGTCTTTTAAACAGTGCGTATCTGATGGTACGTCTTTGTTTGAACTTTACTTTTTCGCTGTGCCTGTGTTTTGCTTTTTAAACGGCTTTGCTGAATACTGGACATAGTGTATTTATGACCTTTGAAAATGGTGAATGTTTTGAAGGAGGAATTTTGGCTTCTTATAGGGACCTGTAGAGAGAGGCTTGTATTCACGGTTACAGTAATAGATTTTTTGGTGACACTTTGATGAGTGAGAGGTGTTTATAGGCTTGATTCATAACGGAGTTACTAAGGTTTTCCACGGAAATAACTTATTAAATCTGTGGCGCTCACCGAAACGATTGAAGTCTGTAGATTTGCTATTCATCAAAGGCACCTCCTTTCCTGGACTCCAATACCTAACTCAGCATTTTACCTCTGGAGGATGCTCAGACCTGAAAGGGGTGTGCGGTATGGGAGCTGGAGACGTGTTTTAGTAAGAAATAAAATAATAATAAAAAAAAAAAAAGCCACAACCAAAAAAATCCCAGGACAAACTGGAAAAGAGGAGGAAGGAAAAAAAAAAAAACCACAACCAAAAAAAAAAAACCTTCAGCAAAAACATCCCCTGTCATTCAGAGCCACTGATGGTTAAACCTGGTTTTCTGGAACACTGCTTATTTGTGTGGATTTGACTTTGCTGCTCGACAGCCGAAAAGTACATCCCTTTAGTGCTGCTGGCCGGGCTGCTGCCGGCTTTGAAGTGCCTCGAGCCCCTGGAACCGCAGGTTCAATTTACTGGCAGAGGAGACTCGGCTCTTTGTCCTTCCAAAGTGCTTGGGATCGGAGGGGATTAGGCACCCGGCTGCTGTGTGATTCCCAGCCCTGCCGAGTCCTGCCGTGCCGTGGGCTCCGGAGGGAGGAAGAGGAGCGTGCTGCCTCCCTGTCCTGTGCGGGGACCGAGGTGGTCGGTGGCAGTTGAGGATGAGGAGGGACGTCGGCTCATTGAGGTCCCACCTTCAAAAGTCGTGTATGGACGATGCTTGTCCCAGCAGCGGGCTGCGCTCGCTCTCCCTCCTGTTTTACGCTTTTCCCTTGAGTGATTCCCCCAGAAAGCGGGCGTTTCGCCTGGAAAAAAGCATTGCTGCAGGGGCTGAGTGCTCGGAGAGGGGAGGCTGATGAGAAGTTGTGCCGTGTACCGCCAGCACAGGGGTCCAGGCTTCGGATGCTGAGAAGTGTTGAATTCCTGTTTGTTGTCGTGGGTTTTATTTTTTTCCTGTAAGAACAAAAACATTTCACATGGAAATGCCTGTCTTGGCTGACCTCTTCCAGAGTTGCTAGATGCTGACTTGTAATGGCCTCTGCAGCTCCTGGGGCTGGAGCAGGGATTAAACGATCTCCAGCGTTGAAGCGCCGGAGCGTGTTGCTGCCCCGCTGGCTGCCCCCTTCCCGGCGGTGATTTTCCTTTGGTGAGAAGCTGAGCATCGCTTGGGTTCGTCATCCCGGGCTTTGGTTATGGGAAAATACCAGCAGCATCAGAGGATATAAATACCATTAAACCCAAAGCCCTGTTCTTGCCTGAGCATCTCCTTAATCAGCCTTATTTTCAGCCGTTTCAAGGCAAGCAGCTGATGGTGACGGCGGTTTGCTTTCCCAGCGGTGCGGCGCGGTGGTTCCAATGCCCCGTCGCTGGTGCGCAGGGGACTGGGGTCGAGCCCGTATTGGGGTTCAGGGTTGTGTCTCACGTTGGGCGACAGCACAGGGAGGCTGAGCCGTGGCTGGGTGCAGACAAAAACAGGGCGTGTGGTAATGCCATCCCGCAGCGGTGACAGCGCGGTGCTCTGGTGCGTGGTACCCCCGCGTCGGGATGCAGCCCCATCGCAGCCGGGCCAGCCCAGCCAGTCACCCTAAAATAATGCAGTGCAGGGGTCTGGCTGCAGTCTGGACTCCGTTTAGCTGATGGTAAACAAACATACCACTTTTTCTTTTTTTTCCTCTCTTTTTAAGAATTAACTCTGATGACCGGACCTGGTTTCCTTCATACAATACCACCTGTTCCTGCCTCCCCACCGGGATGCGGACTTTGGCTGGGAGCAGACAGGCTGTGATGCTTCTCTATGCACTTGGCATTTGACATTTCAGGTTATAAAAGCCCGTGTACAAAACCTACCAAAAAGTCAAATTCCCAATAGTGCAAGAGAGAGGGATCAGTAGAGAATCTGGGTTTTTTTCTTCGCAGCAGTTTTCCATTCCTGGGGGAGAGCAGGAGGCCTTTTCTGTTGATACAAGGGCCCCTTGCAGCGTGGTCCTGCCCTGCAGCATCCCCCAGCCCTCCCCGTCCTCCTCCAAGCGCGGTTCCCAGAGCAAACCCTGGACCAAAGCCCTCCTTCCCTCCCGCAGTGGCAATTCATGCGAGTGCCCTCGTGTCACATTTGCTCTCCCAGCTGGACACCAGCACTCAGCTGGACCCATCGCAGCTTGGCCGTCTCCCTGTCTGGGCTTTGAAGAACTGGTTGCTGCCCTCCCCTTTCTCCGCCTGTGTTTGGGTTTTATGGGTTTGGAGATGTTCCTCCTCCCAAGTGCTCTTTAGCAGCTGAGGAGGATCAGGCTGCCCTTTCCTCGCCTTGGCTGTGTTTTAGGGGCTGGAGGAGGAGTTGGAGGCTTCATCCTGCTGCGGGGGCATCGCTTGATGCAAGGAGGACCACGCCGGAGATACCTGGGCAGGATTTCTTGCAGCAGCACTGCGGAAGGGTTTGAGACACAACCGTGTCGGTTTTATCTACATATGCCATTAGCAGGAGCGAAACGTGCCAGCAGAAAGGCTTATTTTTCAGCTCTTTCCATTTATTAAGGTCTCATTTGCTAAGATTTTTCCATTCGAGGAGCCAAAGAATGTTAAAGACTTGAAAAAAAATGCCAGCTGCTTTATGCTTTCACACATAGTGATGCAAACCAGGGTTTTCGATTTAATAAAGAAAAGAAGTATTGGCTGAAGAGTTTGCAGAAAAGCCCTGTAGATACCTGCGGGGAGGTGTAGCGCTTGGGTGTCTGGTTGGTGGGTGATGATAATGCTGCGTTCTCTTTAGCTTTATTCAGCCTGTCTCCGGAGGGTCCTGGGGGGATGGATGTGCTGTTCAGAACACATCACTTTTCTTTCCTTTATTTCCTTTTTTTTTTTTTCCCCCTTCCGGCTCTTATAAAGCAGGGCCTATTCTGGGGGCGAGCGCCTGGCGCTGCACGCAGACAAGGGTCCGTCTGTGAGATCTGGCACTGGCAAAATGCAAGTTTGTCCACTTGGAAGAAAGAGGCAGTTGATTCATCTCCCCCTGCGGAAAGGCTGTGGGGTCTCGGAGCATCCCTGCCCGCCCTGTCCCGCACAGGTGGCAGGGAAGGCAAACAGGGACAGTGGTGGCTGGGAGCTCCCCTGGCTCCGCTGTCCCTCATTTCTGAATAAATGACGTTGGTGTCGCTGGTCCCCAGCGATGCCTTTGGCAGCACCAGTTGCATCTTCCCCCGAGCTCTGTAGCACGCACAGTCATCATGCCCTGAACTCTTCCTCTGGCTTTTATATTTGTTGCTCTTTGAACCCTAAAGTGAGCTGTATGTGAAAATGAGCTATATGTTGTGGGTTTTTTTTTTCCCATTCGTCGTCTTAAGATCCAGAGAAGCCGTGGTACAAGATGGCTTTTTGCAGAAAGGGAGCTGTGGAATTGCACCGAGTAGCCCTTGCCTTGTGCTCAGTGCTGCAGGTTTCTTTAGGATCCAACACTTGGAAAAGGGAAACAAATGTGTACGGAAAGGTCTTTACGCTCATTAAGTCCAAGCAGTAAGCAAAGTGTATAGGAAGTGCTGCACTAAAGTGTTAAGGACACTTTGAAATATCACACAGGCATAAATGATGCTGGGGGAGGCGACACGGGTGGACTTGTTGCCGTAGCATCCTCCTCCTGGGCTTGACTTGGCTGATGGTGCTCTCGGCTCCTGTCCAGGGACCCGTCTCGGTGCAAAGTGCGTGTGTGTTGCATCGTACAGTCTCTACGTTGGGGTTTTTGATGGAGTAAAACTGTTGTGGCCCTTCTGGTGTTTGCGGGGTGTATCGCTTTGGCTGTCCTTGCCCATCCGAAAAGAGGAGCTCTCGCCCACGCAGGCGTCGAGGTCAGTGGGCAAAGCTGTGCCGAGTCTCGCAGCTGATAGTCGCCGGTACCTCTGTAAAGCTCAGGCTCCGAGATTAATCTGGTTGGCTTTATCTAGTGCAACAACTTGGTACATCCAGCTGTGGAGAGAGAGAGCAGATGTGAAATCGGGGAGGTTAACCTCTCGGACCCAGACCATCCCTATAAAATGTGTGTCTGCAGCTGCCGTTGAAGTCTGGAGCCGTTTGCCACAGGGCTGACGATAGTAAAACTGAATCCATGAGGTTTTGATTTTGGCCTGTTCAAAACTAGAGAACTCTTTCTAATAAGGTTTTATGAAGCCCTGAAAACAAGACGCCGTAGCTTTGAGGGGGACGTGGATGCCTGTGCCAGGGTGCAGGAGCAGCCCTTCGTGGGGAGGCCAGAGCTTGTTTTTCCCCCAAGTGTCTCAGGAATTGCTTTCTGAGATCTGCAAAAAACCCAACCGAACAAAAAAAAAAAAACCCCAACAAAACTTTATGAATCAACCGGGAAGCAGGTAAAAATTAGTAGTAACAAGCTCATTTCAATAGAAATGGGTTTGTTGCG